>NC_067235.1:25432500-25732500 GCF_019924925.1 Ctenopharyngodon idella | reverse complement strand
TTCAGATCACCTCTCAATACTAGTTTCTTAATCATGTTTGAACAGCCTCTGTGTATGAGAGATGACCATGATTCTATTTAAAATCATAAACTGTCAACACAGCTTCATAGTGGGACTGCAGTATCTCTGTCAGGAAGGGTGGAAGAACAGCTAGAACTGTACAAAAAATGTGTCCAGATGGACGTGGCTCTCATAACTCAGTCACAATGCTTTATGTGTGATTAAGCAGAAGCTGCGACAACTACAGACACTGATTTACTTTTTTTTTTTTTTTTTTTTCTAAAAAGAGGTGGGTGCCATTTAGGAGCCAAACGATTTACAAACTACATACATGCTTGTTGCTAAAAATGTATTTTTAAGAAAACAGTAATTAATTGATTGAATTATGTTTATTCATTATTGTTCACATGAACAATGATTAAGTATATATATATATATATAGATATATATATATATATATATATAGATAGATATATGTATCTGGTTCGTTTTGAATAGGACATAACCAGAAAATGACTCATGGTTCACTTGGAGTCAGTTGTAAACTCAGTAACGGCTCTGAATGATTCACTGACAGAATGACTCTGATTCAAAGCACTAGTTCATGAGCGATTTTGTGAATCTTTTTGATTAAGACGAACCGGTTTTTCACTACATCACGGCTCGTGCTGTGATTGTTGTCATGACAATATATTGTATACATATATTGTATGCAGATATAGCTGACTAAACCACATATAGTCGCACAACTGAATTATTGTCGAATTTTCGACTAGTCGTAGTCTGGAGCCCTATAATGTGTTAAGCTAACAATGCATGGTTAAAAAGCCATATGATAATGCTAAACATATTCTATTACTTTACTAAACCAAAGCTATGGAGCTTAATTTATTACTCTTGTCTTCTTTAAGTGAACATATGTTTTACGAAACATCTCTAACAAATACCACACTTTTAGAAAAAGTACACAGCACAACAAAAGCGATTTAGTTATGTTGTCAATAATTTCATCATTTATTGCATTTGTCTAAAATTAGCACCAGTAGACCTACAGTATATAGCAGTACAAACACGACTAATAGATTCATATTTACCATGACTCCTGTGAAGAGACACACCAGCTTTCCACAGCTGGTGTGAGGGGACACATCTCCATAGCCCACTGTGAGGAAGGTGATGGCTATGAGCCACAGTGCTGTGTCCATGCCACCTGTCTCTACCTGCTTCTGCCTATAGGTGGAGACAGAGAGCGGCTGTGTAAATAACTCAGAACAAAAGAAAAACTCAAAACATCTACTTCTTAAACTGAATGAAAGGACAACGGTGTTAAGGAATGACTCATAGTGTTAACTATCTAAGCCCTAAGAAAATACACTAGAATGTTTGAAATTTGACGGTCAAAAAATGAGTTCTGAGTGCTGAAGAACAATTTGTTTGTTCCTGAAATGAATCTATTCGAAACAAATGACCACAACTCAAATTGACCATCAACATCAGAAGCAGCATGATAACACTTGATGAGCTGTAATGAGTCTAAAAGCTATAATAAATACTGTTGCATATGTGTTTTTCTCTACAAGTAATTGCACGTTCTGTACCTTTCACACAGTCGCAGCATCCAAGCAGCGGAGAGCCAGAAGAACATAATGAAGACCAGAAGCGTGCGGGCCGGATACTTGTTCATTAGCACCTTGAGCACAAAGCGGAAGCTGAAGTTGATGTTGTTGAGGGAGCCAATGCTCCTGTAAGAGGCGCTGAGGAGCACCTTGCTGTGTAACAGGACGGCTCTGTGCACGAGATACAGTCTCAGGAACATGAGGGCCGACAGCAGCAGCTCCACATCGAGCATGACTTCTTTGTGACTGGAGGACAAGCAGAGGGGGGTAGAGGAATTTTGCTCCGGCTTCCCCCCTATTCTGTCCCCCATATCTGGCCTCAGGTAGATGGCCACAGGATGGATAGCACAGACAATGAGCTCCAGGGAGATGCCAAGCACCCGGTTACTGGTCATGGCAATGCGCCAGTCCACCTGGTTGTGGTCAATGATGAAAAGCTTGAAGAAAGGAAAGAAAAACAGAGGCAGGATGTGTATCAACAAGAGAATCACTTGATTGATCTCATAAGGAAGCAATGATTAACAAAGTATGGCAGAGATGAGAAAGTTAACAAGACATTCTTGATTCACTGTAAGAACGGAGCCAAAACAAACACAGCCCTGCCCTCCCTGATAGGACGTCCAGCTGTAAACTGTTTTGCTTGTGAAGGACAAGTGTGTCAGTGAAACTACTCAAAACCATAAATCACAAATGAATGCCTCATTAATTACATGACACAAAAAAAATATTAAACATGACTTAGAGCTGAAAATGAGTAACACCATATTAATCAACAGCTGTCTTGGATTACATCAGACCGTTTGAAAAATACATGGACCAGAATTTGCTTGTAAGTGTAATTGTTGCCTACATTTTCTCCGCTACACATCTGCTGTAAAATTTGAAAAATATGCCAGCCTGACCTGCGAAATTTTCCTCATCCATGAGGTCATTGGAAGCAATGACAAAAGATGTAACATTTAACAATTTTAAATTAATAGATTTAACCATTTTAAAGTATATAATAAGCGAAGGCACAAAAAAACTGGTTTATAGAGAGGAAAATTCATAATGCTTGAACTGCACCAAATATGCATAATTAACTGTAACACAAATATAATCATACCTTAATATAATCACAATAGTGTAAGGGATAGTCTGTGTTTCTGTGTTCTTTGTATGTTTGGGTGGGTTTTCACGTTTAATTCTGTGTCCTAGTTTTCAATTCGCTTTTATGGTTTTTCATTGTTTGATTATCGTCTACACCTGTTGTTTATTTAGTTTGTCTGTGTATTTAAGCTTTGTGTTATGTTCAGTTGATTGGCAGTTCTCGTCGGGTGTATATTCCGTTCTTGTTTCGAGTGTTTTTTGTTTTGTTTTTGTTTTTATTCCAAGGACAAAAGCTATTGTTTGTACAGAGATTGTATTTTTACATTTTGTTTCGAGTGTTTTTGAGTTCTGTTTAATAAATTTGGATACTGCTGCGAATAGATCCATTTTCACACCTTTATTGGAACTGTTGGCTGACAAATAAAGATTCTTTCGTAGTAGGGTTATTTTATTCTAGGTGCACCCCAAGTGGTTCCAGGGAGAAATCAAAAATATTACAGATAAGAACAGTAGAATTAAATTAAAATAAAGTTCAAATAAATCAATTTTGGGGAAGTGTTCCTATAGTTCAAATAGTAGAGCTTGGCACTGTAGCAACATTAAGGTCATGGATTTGATTTCCTTGGAATGCAAGAATTGATACTTGATAAACTGATATACTGCCAAAAGTTTTGGGACACCTGCCTTTACGTGCATATAAACTTTAATGACATCCCATTCTTAATCCGTAGGGTTTAATATGGAGTTGACCCACCCTTTGCAGCTATAACAGCTTCAACTCTTCTGGGAAGGCTTTCCATAAGGTTTAGGTGTGTTTATGGTTATTTTTGACCATTCTTCTAGAAGCGTATTTGTGAGGTCAGGCACTGATGTTGGCGAGAAGGCCTGGCTCGCAGTCTCCGCTCTAATTCATCCCAAAGGTGTTCTATAGGGTTGAGGTCAGGACTCTGTGCAGGCCAGTCAAGTTCCTCCACACCAAACTCGCTCATCCATGTCTTTATGGACCTTGCTTTGTGCACTGGTGCGCAGTCGTTGGAACAGGAAGGGGCCATCCCCAAACTGTTCCCACAAAGTTGGGAGCATGAAATTGTCCAAAATGTCCAACCCCTGAAAAACAACCCCACACCATAATCCCTCCTCCACCAAACTTTACACTTGGCACAATGCAGTCAGGCAAGTACCGTTCTCCTGGCAACCGCCAAACCCAGACTCATCCATCGGACTGCCAGACAGAGAAGCGTGATTCGTCACTCAAGAGAACACGTCTCCACTGCTCTAGAGTCCAGTGGCTTTACACCACTGCATCCAACGCTTTGCATTGCACTTGGTGATGTAAGGCTTGGATGCAGCTGCTCGGTCATGGAAACCCATTCCATGAAGCTCTCTACGCACTGTTCTTGAGCCAATCTGAAGACCACATGAAGTTTGGATGTCTGTAACTATTGACTCTGCAGAAAATTGTCGACTTCTGCGCACTGTGCGCCTCAGCATGCGCTGACCCAGCTCTGTGATTTTACGTGGCCTACCACTTCGTGGCTGAGTTGCTGTTGTTCCCAATTGCTTCCACTTTGTTATGATACCACTAACAGTTGACCGTGGAATATTTAGTAGTGAGGAAATTTCACAAATGGACTTATTGCACAGGTGACAACCTATCACGGTACCACGCTTAAATTCACTGAGCTCCTGAGAGCGACCCATTCTTTCACAGATGTTTGTAGAAGCAGACTGCATGCCCAGGTGCTTGATTTTATACACCTGTGGCCATGGAAGTGATTGGAACACCTGAATTCAATGATTTGGAGGGGTGTCCCAATACTTTTGGCAATATAGTGTATGTCTGCATAAAAGTAAATGGGTAATTGGGTAATACATAAAATGGGTAATTCTTTTGGTAATACATTTTGACAGAAAAAAAACTTTTCCTTAAAGAAGGTTTTGAACCTTTTGTACACTACTGATAACACAACGTGTGCAACATGTGGTTGCATAAGTTCCTTCTTGAATAGGAATCGCAACTGAAAAAAATAACAGTGACTTTGAGTAGTCTTTCTTTGAAAATCATTGACCTTAATATGGAACAGTGTACATATTTCAATGCATGATATTAAATAGATCAGTCCATATGAAATCCTGTATTTATTTGCTGCCATAAGAATTAAGCAAGTCCATTAATCCTTTGCAGACAGTCAGAGATTTTGTCCATTGAATGAGGCCTTTACAGTGATGATGAGGGGTGCAATATGAGTCCCATGGGAACACAGTTAAGGGTTTGCCAGGCACAGGGAATAGGGTGGGGGCTGGGGTGAACTAAGGGAGATGTGAGATCGTGTAAAAGCAGGTGATGTCTTGGCAGAGTGGGCTGAAGGAGACATGTGCTGTGGTGCTTAGGACTAGCAGGGGGCTTTTGGCCAAATGACATGCTTTCTCAAACTACATCAGATTTCAGAAGACAGACGTTTACATGATACACACTCTTTGAAGACCCCGAGTGAAAGGCTTTTTCTGTTCTATCACCCTTGTTTACTATCTCATTTGCCCTGTTTTTTACTCTTTAATTCTTCTGTTCCTTTTCTTTTTTGCTTTCATTTAAGTTTCTTTAACCAATTGAGTCACACAAAGAATCACATAGTGAGTTTTACACAAGTTTCAATCACTTGTGTTTTAACTGACATTTTTTATTTCAGTTTTTTAACTTTAAAAACCCTGAGGTCCGTTTGGTCCCTATATTGCTGACTCAGTGTGAGGAGTTGAGATAAGCCCCACCTGCTCCTCACACTTCCCTTCTTATCTCTATACTGCACTTGCAGATGCTACAAAGAGTTTTCTGAATTTGACTCTGTTAAAATTTAGTTAAATTTCTTTAACTGGCATCAATCAATTTTCTATTTAACAATTATTCTTTCTTGCTTAAACCAAAGTGACATATAACACATTTAGGAACTGTAGTCACACTACCAAATGAGTATTTTCCAGTATAAAGCTGAGTTAGTAATTTTTAAGGGCAGTAGCGGTTCCCCCCTCACAAGTGCATAGAACAAAGTTTGAGCATGCACTCGCAATATCTGAGGGAGAGCAGAGCCATGAGAACACTGTATAGTGAAGAAAATCCGCCTGCGAGAGAGATTCATGCTCGCGCATTACATGGATGCGCTCTTGTGTTACAATAATGCACTCACTGTATTTTTGGCTAAAAAAACTGCTTCAAATGAACTATAAAGAAGAGAGGAAAGTCGTGTCTAAAAGCTGCATGTGTAGGCAGTGCCCCAGCCGCCCCTCAGTGCGTTGCCACCCTAGGCAGCTGCCTATATTGCCCATGTCAGGATCCGTCACTGGTTAAGGGTAGGAATCTTCTAATGTATTGGGTTACACTATCTAATCTTGTACTTTAACACCTCTCATGACGTGATATTACACATCATAAGATAAACATATCCCAAATGTGTGAAATCTCATATCTTATTGCTAGCAAGAATTTTATGCCAATGTGTACTCATTTGGTCTCTTGTTTAGAAGTCAACATAGATAACATCAAGTGGCGTTTCATTCAAATAAGTATGACACAGCAACAGAAGAAACTAGAAGAAAAGGAACTGACAATAAATGAGCATGAAAATACTTAAAGGGTTAGCTCACCTAAAATTGAAAATTCTGACTGAAAATTCAAAGTCAAACAGGTTTGGAATTAAGGTGTGTAAATCATGACAGAATTGTCATTTTTGGGTGAACTGTCCCTTTAAGAATAATATCTAAATACATTCAGAGATTAAGAAGAGGCAATTCAACAGATTCAGATAGGACAAAAACACTCACTCTGATGTCTTTATAATGGAAGGCGATGATGAGAATGAGCAGACACCCAGTGGAGAAACTGATGAGACCGTTTATGGAGAGGGCATATATGGATCCCTGGAGAGAACAGATAAAACACAGAGAATGACCGTGAATTTACTATACAGGTTATAGTGTGGTACTATTGGCCAATGTGACAACTGAAAAATATTAATTAAAGAGTTAGTTCACCCAAAAATGAAAATTCTCACATTAATTCCTCACCCTTTTGTTGTTCCACACCCGTAAGACCTTCGTTCATATTCAGAACACAAATTAAGATATTTTTGATAAAATCTGATTTCTCAGTGAGGCCTGCATTGCCAGCAAGACAATTAACACTTTCAATGCCCAGAAAGGTACTAAAGACATATTTAAAACAGTTCATGTGACTACAGTGGTTCAACCTTAATGTTTTGAAGCAAAAAAACAAAATAACGACTTTATTCAACAATCTCTAGTTATGGGCGATTTCAAAACACTGCTTCATGAAGCTTCGAAGCTTTACGAATCTTTTGTTTCGAATCAGTGGTTTGGAGTGTTTATCAATGTGCCAAAGTCACGTGAACCATTGAAATTTAGAAACGTTTCGAAACACTTATGACGTAACAAAGCTTTGTTTACTGAAATCACGTGACTTTGGTAGTTTGATACACTCTCCAAACCACTGATTCGAAACAAAAGATGCGTAAAGCTTCAAAGCTTCATGAAGCAGTGTTTTGAAATCGTCCATCACTAGATATTGTTGAATAAAGTTGTTGTTTTGTTTTTTGGTGCACAAAAAGTATTCTTGTCACTTCATAATATTAAGGTTGAACCACTGTAGTCACATGAACTGTTTTAAATATAACTTTAGTAGCTTTCTGGGCATTTGAAAGTGTTAATTATCTTGCTGTCAATGGAGGCCTCGCTGAGCCATCAGATTTTATAAAAAATATCTTAATTTGTGTTCCAGAGATGAACGAAGGTCTTACGGGTGTGGAACTACATGAGGGTGAGTAATTAATGACAGAATGTTCATTTTTGGGTGAACTAACTCTTTAAATACAAAAGCAATTTATCAGCAATTTAACATTTTTCTAATCTTATTTAAGATTTAGGATTTTTTTTGACAGCAAAAGGAAGTTTGTTTTGCTTACTCTAACCACCATGTTATGTAGGCAGGATAAGACGTGAAAATCAAGCTTATATGCCATTAGAGGTCAAAACTCAAATCCATTATTCAAAAGGGCGCTAATTATGCACTAAATGATGTGGAAAGATGCAATATGACCTTAGGCAGTGTGAGCAACACAAAGGGGAGGGAGACAAAATGTGGAAAAACTTGCATAAATAGCCAATTTTCCTGCATAACCTGTTTTCCAAGAGAATGGTGCGCTTAAATAAATGATCGTGCCTGGAAGATCGTTCTGTTAGCATGTGGTCCTTCTCCATACCAATGCCACTAAAATAGCATTAAACAAATATATGCATTGCTATGCAAATTGAAGAACAAATGCCATTACATTTCCAGAAGAAAATGTGCAAAAATTATATCATTATACCTAATCTGAAATATAGTATGATAGTTTCATAGAATTGATCACTGAATAAACTTAAATACATCATGTTACATCAATAAAACTAAATGTAAGAGTTTGATAAGGTTGAAAAAAAAAAAAACTTCTTAAGGTAGCAGCCACTTTTTACAGTGTAAATAATAAAGAGTTACCTAGTTTTTAAATCTCAGATAGGGGGTGACCTAAGAACCTGAAGAGAACCCTACCACTTTTGTGTTGTGCTGAGCAAGGAAGTTAACCTCAGATAACGCAGAGGATACCCTGTTGTACACTTCAGGTTTCTCTGGAAGAAAAGCATCTGCTAAATGACCAACAATGTCCTGTTTTAGGTGTAATTCTGTCAATCATCTCTGTGGCCAACAGATCATGTTATGCACTAAAGTTGAGTCAGACATGTTGAAGAAGGTTCACCATGTATTTTGATAAAGATATAAATGGTAAATATAAGAGAACACATTTCATAAAGAAAAATTGAGCATAACCAGACAATTTTGATAAGCATCCATAGAAACAATCTATAGTGATATTGAATAGTTGTTTTGTTGGTATGGATTGCACATATAGTGTTATAAAAGCTTCCCACAAAATATTGTTTTTATAAAAAAAAAAAAGGAATGATTTCCTTGTGCAGTGTTCATGTTAATGTGTATGAATGCAACACACCAACAAGGAAACAGTAAGCAAAGCTTACGGGGGGTAGTGTTGAAGTTTGTTTTGACCACTCCAATCACCATAGTATGTGGTCAGGACAACACGTGAAAATCAGCATAGTGCTTATGTCCCGTTTGAGGTCAACACTTAAATCCATTATTCAAACAGGCGCTAATTATGCACTAAATGGTGTGGAAAGATGCAATAGGCAGTCTGAGCAGCACAAAGGGAGGGGGGACAAAATGTGGAAAAACTTGCATAAATAGCTGCTTTTCCTGTATAATTTGGTTTCCATGAGAATGGTAAGCCGTCACGGTTGCAGAAGTAGGCTATGCTTTGGAGGTGCAAATTAATTCTTACTTTAAATTGTCTAAAAAAACATAGATTTTGTCTAAAGAAAACAGATGAAAACACTGATTAGCTGTCAGTCAGGGCGGTAAAACTCTTCAGTCACTAATGCTGACCTATTTCGGGGTGAGACTGCAAAAATAGATTATTATAGAGATTATGTATTATGTAAACAACATTAAAACATTAATGTTTTATAAACATTCTACAAAATATTAATACTTGGTTTAAAGGTTTAAATGTAGAACATGTAAGCTTTATGATGTTATTAATGTTAAAGAAATAATGACTTTATTTTCTATCGGACGCATGTATCGTACGCAGTGAATATGAGTTGTTTCAAAATCAGGTGGTTTTCAGATGAGGTTTTTCTCACAATAACATAAAGTACATTTAATGAATTCTTCAAATCAGTGTTTTCAAACACTTATCAAAATGAAATCACAGCAAGATTTACTACATTTTTAAATGCATTTTTAAAAAAACAAAAACACATGTGTCTATATCTTATATAAAAACATCATAATCATGCATTTTTGTAGCTCAGACAGTAGTACAGCATGGTACTAGCAACGCCAAGGTCATTGGTTCAAATCTCAAGGTATGCATGAACGGACACAATGCAAACTCTGACTGCACTGAAATTCACTTTGGCTAAAAGTGCCTGCTTAATGCATAAATGTAAACGGCAGACAATATAGTAACTACTTTGGGACACATGGCAGGTAATAAGTGACTGCAGTGCACAGGCTATGTGATTTTCTGTTATTTGGACCTCAGTGACCGACAGGTCATTTTATGTGCTAAAGTTGAGACGGACAATTTGGTCATGCGTTTTTGATAAAGACATCAGCTCTGAATTTAACAGGGGCTGTTTTACATGGCAACTCTTGTTGCATTGTGCTTTATTTGTATGTTCTGTTTTCACCTTAACATTATTAATGAACCTCTTTCTTGTGAACATATTTGACCAAATAGACCTGCTACATAGAGTCAAAATTATCATTAAGAGATGTCTCCTCTTTTGTTCAACCTGCTACACTGGGAATATAATTTGTCAAGTATCTTAAAAAATTTACTGGATTTATCCAAGTCAAAACATGATTTAATAGGTATATCACTAAATCAACCCAGGTAGCAATAGTGCATTAAGGTAACAACATTTATCTACTTTTTACAGTGAAACACAGTGTAAAACAGTGTAACACATAAAACCAAGATATTACTTTAAGATATTACCTCAGCAACGACATTTAGTTCCTTACTTCAACTAAATTTTAAAACTAATTTTTTAATAGATTTTTTTTATTTGTGTAAATAAATTATTGTAAATAACTAAGAAAAAACTTTTCTTTTAAATTTGGGTGATATTTCCTCTTATTAAATATCATTTTACCTTCAAAAGTCCAGAGCTGATGCTCCATTCATAAATTTCACCATTTGTCTCAAGCGCGCTACCGTTACCTGTATTTCAGTATTGCTGTATACTTACTGGTTTGTACACTACTGGGCACAGCTCAGCATGTAATACCATCAGTAGAATGCCTAACAACGCGGTTCCCAGTGCCCACGCGCAGAGGCGCTTCTTGTCCTCCAACAGGAACTTTCTGTCACGCAGTCTGTAAAGATTCCCCCCCTCGATCGGACTAAGTCTTTTCCCCGTGTGAGAAAGCGGTACTCTTATCTCCGTCGTCTCTCCGTTATGGTTGACAAGCCCATCACAGTTTCTGCCATCCACCTTGGTGTCCAAGTGCGCGAGGCGAGCGGTCATCTCCATAGCGCGCGCTCTTGTCTTCAGTCCACACAGACCTCAGTCGCCTTGTTCTCCATCCTATCCTTCCCCCTCTCCAACGAAACTTTCGGAAGGCATAGCACGTTGGACTCGAGCAGTATTACGAAGCACAAAGTGAAGCGTGCGCTCCTACCTGCGATCTTTCACTAACACTGTACGCGCTTCAACATTTGACTGCAGCCACACGGGTCTGTGGGTAGGCGCTCTGAATCTGTACACTATGAAGCAGCGCTCTTACGTATGCTGTGGATGGACTACAGCAACTTCATCTTGAAGTAGTGTTTCCTCATATGATGAGTGCGACATACGTTTATTCTTCGTTTGTTGCAATTGTAATGTTTTTTTGTTTTGTTTTTTTCCAGAAAACTATCGTTCACACATTTGTCAGTGTTCCATAAGAGTTACAATACAAGATCAGTGGAAACGCGTGACTAAATGGAAGTTATGTGGCAGAGTGAAGTTTCGAACAAATCACCACACTGTCAAGTGTTAGAATTAAGTTTTAATATCTCATATTTGCGCTCTCAGCAAAGCCATAAGAAGTACAGTCCATATAGTCACTGGGTACCTCTAGTGGGAGACTCGTTTAGTGCAAGACTAAAGGCTTAGTTAACTGTCTAGGTCCAGTGCTACAATTACACCATGGTAGACTTTTTTCTTTTTCTTTTTAAATGATTTTATAGGTAGGCCTAGGCCTATTTTCGGGGCACAGTCTGTTCCCGCGTGACACAAATTGTCATTTGGCGCTAATAAACTTTCTTTTTCCACCGCACAAAATATATTTTTTGTTAGTTGTAACGAAGTGATAAATAGGCTACTGACAGCATTGAGTATGTTTGTTAGTGTACCTTCCAATACCTTCCGGAAAGCGAGAAAGTTGCATACTACACTCTAAAAAATAACTAAAAAAAAAAATTTACACAGTAAAATACTGTTTTGCATTGAAAGATTAATATACCATAAAAACTGCATTCTGGGTAATATTTGTCGTTTTAAGAAAAGAGGACTATAGGCTACTTTCTTGAAAACGACAAATAATATCACTCATAATGCACTGTAATATACAGAATGCATTGTAATACAGAAGTAATATACTGTAAAAACAATGCATTCTGGGTAATAGGCTATTACCCAGACAAATAATATTACCCAGAATGAATTGTTTTTACTGTATATTACTGTTTCAATGGAAAACGGTATTTTACTGTGTAAATTTGTTTCGTTTTTTTTTTTTTTTTTTTTTTTTTTGAGTGTATGGTTGCCAAGTTGCACTTTTTGAGGTTGAAACATATGACGTAAATTGTTTACTTGTTTGTAAAAATATGCTTTAAGACTCGGGAACCTTTGTTTATAGTTGCTTTTGGGGGACAAGCCTCAAAATGGGGACAGAACCAACTGCTCACAACAGTTGATGCTGTTCGACGGTAAGAAAAGGTAACATTTTTAAAGACTGACAGCTGATTTAAAGCATTTGATAACTATTTTCCGTCCTGAATAGAGCAGATAGACCATTTGAAAGATGAAATATAAAACTGCAACTTCCATTATGAACTCAGGAGGGACAGGAACTCAGAAACTAGACAAGCATGGCCACAAAGTTTGTTGATTTCTCCTCTTCGTTTACAATCCCACTACTTCAAACTCAGTGAACTGAAGCAGATTCTATTTCTATGCTCAAATCCTTGCCTGTCTTCCTCTAGGAATGACGTAATGACCTTGGGCCATGTGACGCACTCACACCATGTGGATCCTTCCGCCAGGGCATCCTGTAGCACAGAACTTACAACAACCATACAAATAAGTGTTTAGTTCAACACACTCTAGGAGCTCACGAAGAGTAATACATTTCTGGGAAGTTTTCACCACATATTTGGCCTGATTTCAGAGGTTAGAAGATCTTAAGAGAGGTTACAGAGATCCTACAATTTTTAGGACCTAATTAAGTCCTAAAACTCCAAAATCTTCAACTAGCCCATCAAGAGTAGCATTATGGAAAGATTCAACAAAACATTTCCAAAACATTTTTAAAAAGTTTTTTAAAATCTTATGAAGAATACTATAAAGCACATAATTCCAGAATCAAATAAACCAATAAAAATTGGGTTGGGTAAATATTTATATTTTATCATAAATAAAAATAGAAAGCGTTTGTTACTGTTTCAGTAATAAAATATATATTTGTAAGAGATCAGTTGAACATAGATTGAAAACAGATCTCATTACTCTTTTGCTCAAACAGAAGCAATATTTACAGTGATTGCATAACAACAAAACATTATTTAAAAAAAAAAAAAACAGAAAAAAAGCACAAATAAATATGCATCTGAAGATTGAGCAAAGAAAACAGGCAGACGTTTAACATACAAAACTGCACACAATTAATTTATACAAAATAATAAACATAAAACAAAGGTAAAAATCCAGTGTTGAAAGACACTTGTATGCTATAACAGTTTCAATTAGTCATGACAGTTTAAAAACTAAATAAATCTAAAAAGGTAGTTTATAAAAACATTTTTAAATAATTCAAAACATATGACAGCACTGATGAGATGAGGACCCAATACACTTTTACAAAACAGATACTATCACAAGCAGAAAATCTAATATGTACAATCAAAACATCAAGACTGCAGCAAATGAAAGAAAATGAAATATGGAAATATGGCTTAAGGCAATGTATACTACCACCTAGTGGTATTGGAATAAATTACAATAAAAGTATCATTACCATTTAGCAAAGGTAAAATTGTGCACATAATCTAGTATAATTAATTAAATAACATTTATTATTATTATTATTATTAATGCAGTCATCTCTACATCTTGAGCACATATGATCATCTTAGTGAAAGTGAAAAGGTTAATTTACATTAGTCAGGAACTGTAGCTCATCCTCTTTGGCTATAGGAGTTGATTTTTTTGGTATAGAAACGGTATAGGATGCTTGGTGTTTTCAGAGGCATTACTGACTTAATAAACTATCAGACCTGAGCTGGTAATATTTGGGAATACTCATTGAATACTATTGTTTGAAATAGACTGAATGAGTATTTCAAACAATAATTACATTCACTCAAGGTTTTCTATTACATAAAATACCTCTCAAACATTCTTTCATTAAAAAAAGTTACCAAAACATCTAAATGTTCACTACAGAAGTTGGTGGAAAAGCTGTGATTTCTATATCTATGAATAAAAAAATCTCAAGTATGCAGCAATCAACTTTGGCAAAGTTGAGGAATAATTCCTGAAAAGTTTTTGATCAAGTAATAACAGATTCAGTGTTTTGTGCAAGAGCAGTTTGAATATATTGACTGACCAAAGAAAACCTAAATAACGATAGAATAGGTAAAAAAAAAAGTTTAAAAATATATATATGTTAAATAGTTGGCATGCTTTTCACTATATCTCAAGTTTACAATTTCATTATGATAAGCTATAAAGTTCCCTGCAGTAGCAGATACGTCTCACATTTTAAATATACTCTAACATACCAGGTGTATGTGCTAATTAGTTTGGAGCTTTTTACCCTTTCACTGTCCCCCAGGTTTGTAGGGTAGCGTGAGGCACAATAAACTGAGGAGGGGCTTTGGGTACAACATAGTAAGTGAACAGAGGAGAAGGTGCCGGTGCGCATACGGTCGTGAAGTACACGCCTCTCTTTTTCTTGTAATGGGGCCACACCGGTGCAGGGTTATAAAAGTACTGTGGGCCAGGGATCTGTTAATGACAGAAAAAATATTTTACAATGTCAGTTTTATGACTTGTCTTCAAAGGTAAAAAAGTGCTGAGAAAACAAATCTTGCAAGAACAGTTGATTTCAAAAATAGAGACAGAGGTGGATGGGTTTTTTGCTCTTGCTAGTAGTTCCAACATTTCAACCTTCCTCATATAACTTGAGTGTAGTTTGCTGAAGTGAACTTGAAGCAATACATCATGGTATTTACCTGAGCTGTGGGAAACTTGCGTCGCCCTTTTGGCTCCCTTGCTTTAGATCTCGTTGTATAAACTGTTTTCTCCACTGTTCTTCTCTCCTCCACTTTTTTTGTTTCGTCCTCTTTCACCTCCTCTTCTGTATCACTTGAGACTGTCGAGCCGCAGTCAGATGAGGTCGCTGAGTGGTAGTCCGATGTATCCAGATTCACAGAATCCACTTGGCTAAAAGTGTCATCCTTATTCGTGTGCTTCTCCTCATCCTCCACTTTAGCAAATTGAGCCACTGTAAAATATCTGCCGTTCTCCCCAGACCTGAGGGAATATAACTAGTATTAGATCGCACTTCACAGAAAATATCATATTCATAAAAAGGCCCATAGGAACAGTTCTTAAAGAACTTACCGCACACACACCTCCGACGGGTCGATCCATATTGTTATCTCCCGAGGAAAGCCTAACTCACTTGGCTTTAGGCTGCTTTCCATGCATGCTTGTGATACTGATTCATCACAGGGAGTACTATCATTTATTCTGATGCATCTGAGAAATCACAAGAGAGAGTAAAAATGGTCATATTGTGAATGGTTGCTATGTACATTTGTAGGTCTTTCAAGATATGACCTCATGTGGAGTATGAATAATTTCCACTTTGACAACATAGTAAATGATTTCTTCACTTTTTTTTTTACTGAAAGCAGGCATGTGCAGGCAAAAGTTTGGTCAGTAAGATTTTTTAAAGATTTATATTTCAAATAAATGCTCTTTTGAACTTTCTAATAATTAAAGAATGCTGAAAAATGCATCGCTGTTTTAAGATAAATATTAAGCAGCACAGCTGTTTTCAACATTGATAATAATTAGAAATGTTTCAGCATATTAGAATGATTTCTGAAGGATCGTGTGACTCTGAAGATTGGAGTAATGATGCTGAAAATTCAGCTTTGCCATCACAGAATAAATTACATTTTAAAATATATTCAAATAGAATTTTTTTTAAACTAATAATATTTCACGATATTACTGTATTTTTGATCAAATAAAGGCAAGCATAAAAGAATAAAAACATGAAAAAAATCTTACCAACCCCAAATTTTGAATGATAGCGTATTTTGAGATAATGCTGACAAAGCTATTTCAGATAGTATTTATTTAATATTGCTTTGATCAGCGCATTATAACAATAACAAGAAGGGACATGTTCGGTTCACTTAGTTTTGTCGTGGCCATGAGTTTAATGCAACAAACTTGCAATGGCCATAGCAACCTGGCATTATGGAGATACCTGTATGCCTGTCCTTTGCTGGGGTTGTCTGGGTACCAGTGGTTTGAGAACTTTTCAAGCAGAAGCTCTTGTAATTTAGTAGCGAAAAGTTTGGCTTTAATTTGATCTACACCCCCACGCTCCACTGCCAAACCTTTCAGAAAGTTCACTCCAGCACTCACTTCTCTCTTCATTCTCGTCCCTGCAAAGAAAAACAGAAAAAAGAAGAAGAAAAAACGTCAAAAGCTGAAATTCTTCTTTGGGACTTTATTACATTCAAAACCCCCAAAGTTAGGACATAATCTCTGATTGACATCTATTGGTTAAGTCAAAAAGTTCTAGCATTCTTATTTAGAATATTGTATTTAGTGTAAAAGTGAACTACGCAAAAAGACTAAAAATATAAAGCAAATATACAGGCCTGAAAAAAAAAAGCATGTTTTGCTTTTAGGTTTAAATAAAAAGCATATTCGTTTTCAGTCACTAGCCAAAAAACAATAAAACGTGTCTTGTCAAATAAATTTATTCCCATGTTTAACCACAACCTGAAACATCTACACATTTGTATAGGTCATCTCTATAAGCATCTCTGATAGGGGAACTTCCCTAAGCACGGTTTTCTCTTTCCTCTGACACCTGTTGAAACTGAAGTGTCAGCTGTTACTCAGCTCCACCACATGTAAAGACTTGTTAAACTGACAGAATGCCACAGCCATAATTTGCATTGAAGGGAAATAAGATACAAATAAGGAAATAGAGTCGCTCTTTTCCCAACAGCGTACTGCTAAATAAGGTTCACAATTGCAAATTAAGAGAAATAAAAGTGCAAATAAACATGCATCCTTTGGACTCACAATTCAAATTAGGTCATATACTAATGTTCTTTAGCCTAAACTCTCACTAAGAAAAACAAAAAAATTCTTCAATTAAAATCTGTCCAAATGAAACTTTTTTTATTTACCTTGCGAAACATGCTGGCCTACTTATGACAAGTCTTTGTTAATTCCAAGAAAAAAAAAAAAAAATCAGATTTACATCTAATATTTATATAACACTAATTAAATCAAATACATATCTGCCATTCTAAACATGCTGGCTAAGGTTATTGTATTATGCAACCATTGAGCAACATGCTGTGAGTCTACTCAGACATGAGTCAGAAGGCTGATTTGAGTAACACAATAAGTCATTCAAGAGTAAGCCTCTTTAACAATGCACAAGGGGCTCAAATAGAACTCGGATTAATTCTATTTCCCACCTACATGTCAAACTCTTGGGCTACTTGTGACAGAATCTGCAAACTAAAGTAAAGCAGAATGTCATGTGCATGGGTTCAGATGGGTGACTGGAGAGCATAATGTGAGCAGGTCAACAGGTGCTGAAGGTTTTGTCTAGGCTATATTAACGGCAAGCAATATATTCATGTATGAGAATTTATTTTGAAGAGGAGAGGTTTTCTTTTAAGTATAAATGACAGCTGGTTAAAGTTTATTAACCAGTAGCAGCCAAATATTCTATTCAAACAGCATCAAATATTCTACTCTATTATTACAGTCTATTAAAACGGATAGGTCTATTTAAAAACTAAGTTTATGAGCTCATTACTGTATAAATGACTAAAAATCGCAACGTACTAAAGAACTGCTATTCAGTCACGTGCTACACGAGCACCACATGCAACACTAAAGATGTTCAAGCAAGTGTTGAGACAGTGCATCATCGGAAATTCCCAACGAGAAAACCCCAAAAATCATGTGTGTGTGTGTAGAATGAATAATAGAATGATATGATGTATGATAGAATGATATACTGTATGATGTACATTTTCCAGACTTTTTTATACTATGCTAATATAACGATAATAATGGTAGGCTACTAACCAACTGAAGTAAGTACGATAAAGATAATCGGAGTTTAACATTTTATATACATCACATTTATGTTTTGGCAGTTTTACAGTTTGATCCCTTAACTTTTAGAGAACAAAAAGAAAGAAAAACTTAAACAATTATTCTAATAATGGATGGTTCTTAAGGTAATTCCTTACCGATATAAGCTGAATCCAAAACGACTCGATGTGTTTCGCTCTCTTTAGTTCTACTTCCTCAAAAGTGTTATGTCCAAATAGGCTGATAGCCTGAATAAGCACGTTGCTTCCTTGTTGTAGTACATCAGTGTTCCACGTTTCTTGAATCGTGTTGGGCTCGGTCGACCAACAAGCGCGTCATTTTACCGTAAGTGCTTAGCATATGACTCACTTCCTTGTCCATACAGTACAGCTTTACACCCTTTTTTTACTACAAGCGGTCATGTCTGTTATTATGACGCTGATTCACCCCAAACCCAAATATGGTCAGTGCTAGTGTGTTAGGAAGTAGGATTAAAATATAAAAATCAAACTGGCTAGAATATTTATTATTGGGCCTATGGTGATTTTGAGAAGACATTGTAAAATATTATCTATTTAAATGTATAGTTTTATTATTGTTGTATGTGTGCTAATAGTTTAGATTAGTTTAATAATAATCGTTTTCTTTTTTAAATGTAGCGACTGCTAAACCTGATTTTTGAAGCATGTTAAATTATATATGTAAGAATTGTAAGAAAGGCTGTACAATAATAGGATATGTATACATTGCCAAACACAAAAACAAAATAAACATAGGCTACATCAATCATCAAAACCAGAAAAATATACAATTATATATATATATATAAAAAAACATATTAAGAAGTTATAAAATGATTATCTGCTAATCAAGTTCATAAAATTTATGAGAATGTCTTTTGAAGGTGTGTAAGGAAAGAGTCTCTTCAGTAACACTGAATCATAGTATTGTATAACCATTATATTGAACTGGCACTATATAAAAAGCAATAGCGCTTTGGAATAGAATTACATGACTTCAAGACTGATCAACTGTTGATAGAGTGTGAACTTCTCCTGATGTGCAGCAGATGGCAGAATTGATCCCTTCTTTTTTCTGTCATTTCTGTTGCTTTCTCCTCTGTTGCCCTCTGGGTATTAAGGATCTGATGTAAGAGCGTGTTCATCAGGCTGCATGTTAGATCAGCTTGCTTATATTGAAAATGGAAAACGTCCCGATGGTAGGTATAAATTCTAGAGAACAGCCTAGAAAACAGCATGAGATAAACGGTATAATTGACATCATTCCTTCCCAGTCACAGTCAGTCACTTTTACACAGTCAGATCCTACAGCATGTCCCAGATGCTAAATGACGAGGAAATGATAGCTAAAAGAAAGGGAGGTGGACACAGATTTAAAAAGAGAAAGAGGATCAGATGGTCATTACCAATATTCAATAAGTTTTTCACTGGCAGTGCAGTCAGGGGAATAATGAATCTGCCTCCATGCTGTAACAGGAATTCAAGAACAAAATGGGAAAACAGTGTGATTTCTCCTCCTTCTATTGTCTTTTCCTACCTGTATACATTCTTGGCTCCAGATTCCTTGTCAGTGGGTAATTCCGGTCCTCAGCTGGTGGACTGATTGGATTTTTCCTGGATGCGTTTGAACAAGCAATTAATTTGGTCAAAGAGCCATGGGTGATTTGGCATCCCACTTGAATTAAGAGTGTGATGCATTCCTTTGACCTGGCTCCTTGATCAGCCATTGAGAGTTTAGTGTTATGACATGTATACTTGGTTTGCATTTGGTTCTTTTTTTCTTTTCTTTTTGTTCAATATGAACTACGTCTTGAATGTGACATTTTAGCCATTCGTTTGATAATTTCCCCAAATTTGTGTCTTATCAAAATATTTAGTTTGTTTGTGAGCCTAACCAGCCTAGCAACAGTGGCTCAACCAATGGCGTGAGTTTGGGGCGTGGCTAACTGGTTCACTGACCAATTGCAAAAGCGGGGACATAATTTTTTGCCATTTTAGCAAATAATAATATAGTTTTTTGGTAAGAATTTGTGCCAGTTTGACTATAGTGCCATAGAAATTACACACTACGTGTTTAATTTCTGAAACTTTTTTATTTTTTTATTCCTGTTGTTTCCCAGATGCCCACAAGTCCTTGGCTTATTATCTATGGAGTTACTTTTGTGTCTTTTTTATGCAATTAAACATATTGTGTTTGAGAGCAATACTAATTTTTTCAAAAAAAGAAAAAAGATTGCAAATAAAATAAAAGTTTTAAGATGCAGCTTCATTTGCAAGAAAAACTCACAAGCAAAGATTTTGAACCCACAAAAAACAACACCAGAACAGAGAGCAAAATGCAAATAATGAAAAGCATGGGAAGTGCATAAAGGAAAGAGAATATGATATTTGCAATGCAAAGAGTTTTGTTATCTATTACTTTTTTATTGTAATTAAAAACAGTCTTAAAGTTATTAGTTCACCCAAAAATGAAAATTCTGTCATCATTTACTCACCCTCAAGTTGTTCTAAAACTGTATGAATTTCTTTCTTGTGAATGCAAAAGAAGATATTTTGAAGAATGTAGGTAACCAAACCGTTTCTTGTCCCCATTGACTTCCATAGTATTTTTTTTTCTTTTCTATACTATGGAAGTCAATGGGGACCAGCAACTGTTTGTTACCCATATTCTTCAAATTATCTTTTTATGTGTTCAGCACAAGAAAGAAATTCATATGTCATACCTTATATGTTCAACAGAAGAAGGAACTTCATGCAGGTTTTGAACAACTTGAGGGTGAGTAAATGATGACAGAATATTTATTTTGGGGTGAACTGTCCCTTTAAGAAGACTTTTTATTTGCAATCTTTTATTTTTTTAATTACAATATAATTAATTTTGCTCTCAAACACAGTATATTTGATTGCATACACATGACACAAAAGTCACTCCATAATTATCCACAACAATAACAGAGGTCGAAAAGTAGCTTGAAGGTTATTTCTTTCACTTATTGCTACCAAGGCAAAATAGATCATATTACCTCATATTAGAAACCACAGGTGCTTTGTTCGTAGCCACGGGAAATTATGAAGGCTATTCTTTGTTGCCCAGCCTGAGCTTTGCAACAATATATGATTTTTACACTGGCACATAATATCTGAAGGCAGGGCATAATAATAATAAAAAAAGTATAAAAACTGAATAATTACAGACAAAAATTAAAATAAAGATTTGCATTGTAACTGTATTATACAATCATTTTTTGCAATATAATTAGAGCTGGATGTACTGTAATATTTTAATAATAATATTTTAAATTTTAGCATTTTAATAATTTATTTGATTATGTGTATTTTTATCTCTTAAAAATAGCCACTTTAGAATCCATTTTGTATCATTGAAGCCCACAAACACAAATGCTGTCTGTTAGTTGCTTCGCCTTTAAAAATGTATCGATTTCCCGGGCTCCCAGCAAGCTTAATGCAATCGATAGCGATGGCCTTTCAAGATCAGCTCCAGTATAAGCATACCATCCTCTCATGCACAGTTACCTCTACACAGCCACACACACTCCCTCTGTATCCCCCTCACACCCCCAGGTAATGATTGTCCTTGAGCAAAAGAACAGTTTGTCTGCATTAGGAGTGAAGTGTTCCTAATGGGATTGTTCTCCCACTCTGGTAATGATGTTATGTATGAAGGGCCAGTTTGCTTTCTATAATGAAGGTGAAAGAGATTGCAGCACACTTCTCTTTGACCTCTGTTATCTACCCTGTCTTTTCTCCCCCTTCCATCCCACCTCAGCTCTCACCAATTCTGAAGCAGATCGATAGTTGTTTATGTTTGCAGTGTGCTCAAAGATCTGCCTCGTTGGTTGTGTGGAGATAATGTGTGGTGTGATCTGTCCTTGTTACTCTGGGTGAGGGCAATCAAAAGAGGTGAGACTTGTGATTTTGAATACTTTTGAATGGTTGCTTAATGTCATCAACAGTGCAAAGCTCTGTTGGTCTTTACATTGTGTATTTACAAGTAGCGAGGGGCTTCATTCACCAACTGACATGGCAGCCACTGATCACCATGCATTTCATTGTGGAAAAAAGCAGAATTCTCTCAAAATGATTTTGAGTCTTGTTCAATTTGCTTAATTAAAAATAGATAATGCAACACCATTATTGAATGATAATTTGTGTGCAATCCACTTATATTTGTTGAATGGAATCTGTGAACTCTGCAAGTATAGAAACTTTGTAGTTCCCAGCATGCTTTGCATGGGACCGGATTAGAAGATGGTATGTTAAAATTAAGTGTTGTTTAAGTAAGGAATAATTCACAACGGGCAGTTGAATTAATGCACATCCAAGATGCTAATGAGACGTTACACCTCGGGTGTGCATTATTTTTAAATAATTCAATGGGGAAGAGTCACTTATTCCGCTTATATGGTTACCACACCTCAAAACATTGTTCAGATGATGTATTTGTCATTTGTCAGGTTTTTGTCCTTAAAACGCTCTCTTGTAGGACTAATTTCTTATGCATCTAATCCCAAGCCTACCTATAGTTTACTATATTTATTTGCTTGGTCAGTGTCGTTGTGAGTTGTGGATATGGAACTGTAATGCGGTGAAAAGACCTGACTGGAACTACTACTTTAGCCATGCGTTTCAAGAGTTTGATTGACAGGCGATTTAACCAATCATAACGCCGAATCCGCCATTTTGTCCGACAAAGCAGTCAGGTGAGTAAGCAGATTAATGTAGGTGGACATGAACTTGAAAAATGGTGTGTACTGACGTCTTTCCGCGATTGAAACAACATTCCTTATGATGTTCATTCATGTTTATTTGATGCTATAAATGAACTCGTAGGAAGAGATGATCGGTTCACGAGCCGCTTGAACTGAGGCGCTACAGCGATCTGTCACTACACATTAAAGAGCCACAAAACGGTATTTATTGTTTAAATTTCTATAAAAAATGACAAAATTTGAAATTTGAGACTTTGTTTCATATCAAAAGTAACCTGCTCTGTCTAGTAACGCGTTGTCAGTGTCCTCTTTGCTCCGCGATGTATTTTTCACTGCGCGAGATCATGATGTGTGGCGAGAGATCGGCATGGCTTGTCGGACATAGTAACAGTAACTAAAGGGGCGGGTCTTTGCGAATGGTCAATTGCACACCTTTTGACCTTAGAACGTTCGTCAACCAATCAGATTCAAGCATTCAGCATAATGCAGCGTAATGTAGCATAATGTTTTTATACACGATGAGATAAGATGAAATTTGTTTATGTTTACTTTTCTGTTATATTTGAATTTGGAAATTTTTCTGTTATGTTGGAGTTTGGGGGTTACCATTGTGGTGAAGAGTGGAGCTTGAATGACTTTTAGGCTGTTTTGACACTGGACACAGTAAAAACGTCATATTGATTTAAAAATATTGAAATTGTCATCTGACTGAGAGGTAAGTGTAAGAGATTCAATCGAGTAACTTTGACATGATTTGGTGGTTTTTAGTTAGTTTTTTTACTATCGTTACGCAGGGTAATTCAGTTGGTAAGAAACCCCATTTCCATCTTGTTTACATATTTACAACAACCGTGAAGTTGATGACGACCGAATTCGCAAATGATTTGATTGTTGACTTTCGCCGTACATTGTTTTTTTCAGTTTTGAGCCACTGTCACAGACTCGCAGCGTTTTCAAGACGTTGCGTTAAAACTATTCAATCCGTTTTGGTACGCCAGACCACTGTGAACCACTCTTATTACACACGAGAATGTGTTTCTTAAATCTGAAGGGGCACAAAACAAAGAGGATAGCTATAATATGTTGAAGATTGGGGCAGGTACTTTTTACTCCAGTACGTTAAATGTTTCTCATACTTTATGTAGGCACATAGGCTATAATATAACTGTAATTTTAAAGTTATTTTGAACCATAAGCGGGTCATGTTCTCACGTAATATGGGGTAATATGTCAGGATATCGTTCCTGCTGTCCTGCACCTCGCTGCTCTGCATATCAATGTTTACTTTCCCTTTCTTGTCCCCCAGACTCAGTTCACTGTGTTTCTCCTGCAGGAGGTTCTCAGGCAGGGAGAGGCCAGGATGGGGTTGCAGCTTGCAGACCAGGGAGAGAGTTTCAAGTTCAAGTGCAAGATTACATGTTCCTGACCAAGTGGAAGAGCTGAGAAAAAATGTGCGGTAACTAAGCCAAGAGGAGTCATCTGTATGCTGCTGTATCCTTAACAGCACATTGATTCTGAATGAGAGAAAAAGTGAACAAGAGAAGACGGAGAAAAATCCACCCCTTTGCTTCCTCTTCACTGCTACTCTCCTCCTCTTTCCCTCCCACTAAGATATTCTGTCTGAAGCCACCCCCCTTTCTCTCTCGCTCCATCTCGATCTGCCCTGTATTCCTATCCTTCACTCTCTCCTACACATGCACATACTATTAAACACCACTTTTCTTCTTTTGCCTAGCTTGTCTCTCATCAGGTCGTCTTTTAACGCACCGCTTTAAGAGCCTCTAGTATTTGTGTTTCTCCCAGTGGTTGGAGAAACCGGCTCAATGCGGCTCGCTATCTCTCTCAGCTGTGTCTCACACACTGGGATAGCCTGTTTCTCATTGAGAGGCCCTTTTTTTTTTTACTTGTAACACACGAGTCTTGCTCTCTTTACGGTGCAGGTTTCCCTCCCCCTTCCCTCTTCTCTACACTTATCCGTAAAGAAAGGAAGGAAGCGGAAGAGAGTGGTGTCTGTGAGGAGGAATGATGAAAAGGCAGAGAGAGAGAGAGAGAGAGAGAGAGAGAGAGTGAAGAAAGGAGGGGGTAAAAGAAGAGAGCAGGACTGAGGAGAGTGGACTGGCAGAAACGTGAAATACGAGAGGGAGAAGAGTAAAGTAGGAGAGGAACCCGTAAGAGGAGAAACGAGGGATGGCTGACCTGGAAGTGGGCAAAATCGGGGGAAAGGAAGCCACCGTTCCTTTCCAACACTTGCTGGTATTTTGCTTTTCACTTTGCTTTTGTTTTGACCATTTCTTGCATTAATTTTTCATCTGTCTTAGTCTGGTTTTCATGCTAATATGTTCCAATCTCTTTCCCGGGTGTTTTGTTAGCTTATAACTGCGCTTTCTGCTTCTTTATGTGCAAAATTAACCATGCATTTGGTGACTTTAAGTACTTTTCCTTCCTCTTCCATCACATTTTCATCCCTGCAGCAGTCATGTTCGCTCTGTTTTCTTGTGCGACACATATTGCTTGTGCATTTCTGTTCGAGACTTTGTTGTTAACATCATAGACTAATATTCATGACTCCTCCAAAAGGCTAAAATGAGGCCCGGTCAAGTTGATCGCATAAAAGGTTTAGTACTCACGGTTTGCATCAGTTAAATTAGTTCTGCACTGATGCACTTGTAGAGAGTGCGATCTTTATACAAAGTCAATCCTGGCCTCCTCGGCTTGTGGCACTTTTGTTTCATCTGAATCGGTTTGAAATGTAACGTAGTCCCTTTATTGGGGTGTCCCCTCTTCTCTCTCCGTACCATGCTCCTCCCATCACCCCTCATCCCCGCTGTCTGTCTTCCTCCGTCTGCGCCCTTGTGAAAAGGTTTACCGCTTGTTTTAATACAACAATGAACAGTTTCTCTCTTTCTTTGTATATCCTCCCTCAAAAAACGATTTTTTTTCTTCTCTTATGATTTGGTAACAGTGTGCTATCCCATTCTCTGTCTCTCCAATGTATTTTATATCTCATATCTGACTGCATACCTGTCTCCACGGTGATTATCCTCTACTGCCCTTAACCTCATGGTTCCTGCTAACCTGTCGACATATAAAAGCGTAATGGCAGTTTAGCAGTCAAAAACAGCACTAAAATGATGTTTGCTTTCAACATAAATCTATGAAGATGAATTTAAGAGCTTTTGTGTTTTGGCACATTTATTTTTAGTTCCCTGTCCAGCCACTTTTTTGTTTTATGTTCTTTAAAATGGTGTACTAGTACTATGAGATTTTCATGAACTTTTTACTCATTTAATCGCAAATGTGCATTCCTTTAGGTGACAATTCGGTTTAGTGTTAAAGGAGCGTTGATGTAGAAAATAATGGGAAAGATGCTTGAAAAGGATCTATTTACACTTTATTCCTCAGTCCGTGCCAGAAATTCATGCAAGAAATGGGAAAATGTAAAAAAAAAAAATTCTAAGCAAACGGATAAATCCAAAGGGGTAGTTCTCAATTAGGGGTTCGGGGCCCATAGGGGGCCTCAGCAGGAATCCTTGTTTTAAAAGTGTGATTTCTAGACCTGGAAAAATGTAAATGAGTAAAATCTTGTAACGTCATGGGCAATTTTTTATTGAATATGCATTTTTTCTATTTATGCTAAGCTCTAAAATATTTTAAAAAATCCTTGTCCTTAATCCTTTCCAGTAAATCATGAACAACTGAAAAACAACTGGCCTTTGAAAACTGTTGAGTAAAAAATGTTAAGAACCACTGGTCTAATGTCTGTCAGTTATGTACAGCACCATACAGAGAGTAAGCTAGGCACCAGAAAGGGGGAAAATTGAGTTTTGGGCTTATTTGGTCGACTGTCTGTTTTAAGTTATAGTTTCATATAGAACATGGATTATATTTGATCATCCCTGATTCACTCAAGTTTTCATGGTCTGAGTTAAGCAAACCTCAAAGGAATGGCTGTTCCAGTTGCATTTATGTTTGTGTATTATATATATAAAATACATTCAGTAAGCTTATTAAGAGTTATTATAAGAAAGCAGCACTGGCTGACATACTAAATATGCTTTTTGTTTATTTTTTTGGTCGTTTACCAAAACAGTATACTGTAGCATATTTTATTTCTTTATTATTTTTTTGTGTTTCTTAATCTCTATTCCATCTCTGTTTTCCTTGATTTCCTTGAATTTTGGTTCTCAACTGCAATGGCATTCTTCATTGGCCCCCAAGTGCATTTATATACTACCACATCAGTTTCAGTACATCAAATAAATCACCTCGAGCCTCCAGTCTTGAATACTACTACCAGTACAAAACAGTATAATGGCCATTGACTCTCCATATGTTCAAGTGTCTCAGATTGCTTGAGCCCTCCCTTACTGAAGTGCTCAGGAAATCAATAGGTTTGACATCAGCGCTGCCTCCTCTCTTACAATTTCTCGCTGTGGAATAAAATATGGAAAATTCATTTTGCTGTGAATACAAAAAACACAAACATAGTGGACCTCCACTGATAATTTTTTCAGGACTGATATATTGCCATATGCATTTGTTATTGTGAAGAAAAAACTTTTCCTATGGGTTCTATATAAAGATATCATGTGTACTAAAATGGAACAGAAATTACAATTTGCCTCATTCTTCTGGTATCAAATGTGTCAGTGAACACTTCTAATTGGCCTAGATTGTAGTTGTTATATTGTGTACACATTTTAGGTAACCTTAGTGACTAATGTCTAAATAGCTCTTTCATCAAATCTCAGCCCACTTCACCATCCAAATTAGGCTGAATTTAGACATTTGTTGGAAAGCTGATGCTTTTATAAAATGACAGGTGGATGTGCAGTAAGTTCAGCAAAAATGTATCATAAGATTTTTTGGTACATTTCTGAAAAATGATCCGGTCTAAAGTTCAGATGTATTAAAGAGAGTCTGGCAAGCAAACATTTCTATCTTCTTTAAACAGCTTGTACTCTTGCATGAAAAAAGTATTCAATGCTACTGCTCTTATTGAGTGCCTAATTAATTTGATTCCTGAGATGTTGATCATAACTGCAAACCTAATGCAGTATAATTTTTTAGTTTAGTGTTTCATTTACTTAATTTCGTCTGTAATGTAGTCCTAAATTTTAATGACTAGGTTACCATAAAAATAAAAATTCTGTCATCATTGTCTCACCCAGCATATTGATCAGTGTTATTGTTAAGTAAAAGTAAAACTAAAACTATTAAAAATTATTTTTTGTAATTGAAATAAAGCTAATAAAATAAATATAAGATGATTATTATATGAAAAACGTTTTTATATGAAAACTAACTGAAATAAATCAATATCAGTTGAAGCACTAAAATGTATTAAAACTACAAATGAAAGAAAATTAAAATATAATACTGTAATAAATTTATAATTTAATAAAAATGACAAAAGCATATATCAAAATTACTAAAACTTAAACTGCAATCACAATGAAGATTGAAAAATTGAAAAGCTAATTTAAAATATTATTGAATACTATAACAGAATAGAAATAATACTAAAGTAACACTGACGTCATTCCAATCTATGACTTTCTTTCTTGAAGAACGTTTTAGCTATTTTTGCTCACACAATTAAAGTCATTGGGTCTAAAACAAAACACTGGACCCCACTGACTTCCCTTGTGTGGCCAAAAGGACACTAAGAGTAAGACATTTTTCGAGATATTTTATTTTGTGTTACACAGAAGAAAGAAGTCGTACAAGTTTGGAATGACATAAGGTAAATGATGAAAGGAATTTAAATTTTTTTTAGAGAACTATCCCTTTAATAATAATATTCATTTAAATTCAGAGGCAGTATTTCCTGTGGAGCTGTAGTGGAGGTGATGTTTTTTTGGTGATAATCTGCACCTGCATAGTAAAATGTGCTGACAGTATGGGGCTAATTAACAGTTGCCTGACTGCTGTAGTACTGTGTGTTTACCTGGAGTGCTGACTTACGAATTGCTGGAGAAGAAATGGTACCATTGCTATTGTGTGTTCAGTGTGTGTGCGCTATGCTGGTTTACACAAGGTGACATAGAAGTGTTAGTATGCATGACCAAGTGACAGTTATATTATGTCTTGACTGTATAATTGCACGTGTGTGTAAAGCGATCATGTGTGTGGGTGCGTACAGTGGTCGCGTGGGGGTTAATATCTGCAGTCCAGAGGAATGTGTTTCGGGTCAGCAATGAGAATTCCTCAGTTCTGCATTAGTAGGTCACAGTGCTGCTGCTTGTCTCAGCAAACTCCCTCACTGGCAATATTCTCTCTTGTTTTCTCACCTTCTTCACTTCCCTTCTTTTCCTTCTGCAAGGTCTCATTTTCATTTTTCAACCTTCACTTTTCCGACATGAAATTGTTACGCATCCTCTCATTCTTTCTTTGTTTCCCCTCTCTCCTGCTAAGACGACTGAGGTGTAGGGGGTTGGGTGAAAATGAGGAAAGGCTGTATGTGTGTGTTTGTGTTATATAAATGTAGCCACGTGCACTGTTCACTCTTGCCGTCTGGTGCTTGTGTTTGTGTAGGATTTATGTTGAAGATCTTTCTTATTACCAGATGCTGCCCATTTCACTCACCTCTGATAAAGTAAAGAGGGAATACCTACATTACCGTTTAAGGTCAAAGATTTTTTTAAAGATTCTTTTATTCAGCAAGGATGCTTTAAATTGACCAAAAGTGTCCATAAATACATTTATAAATGCTGCTCCTTTAACTTTCTATTCGTCAAAGAATGCTGAAAAATGTATCCTGGTTTCAATGAAAATAGTAAGCGGCACAACTGTTTTCAACATTGATAATAATAAGAAATGTTCAGCATATTAGAATGATTTCTGAAGGATCATGTGACACTGAAGACTGGAATAATGGTGCTGAAAATTCAGCTTTGCATCACAGGAATAAATTACATTTTAAAATATATTCAAATAGAAAACAGTTATTTTAAATTGTAATAATATTTCATAATATTACCGTTTTACCGTATTTTACTATATTTTTGATCATATACATGCAGCTTTTATAAGAGACTTGTTTCTAAGACATTAAAAATCTTACCGACCCCAAACTTTTGAACGGTAGTGGATCATGTGCTCTGCTCATTTAAAAGTATCTAGCACCCAAAAATTTAAAATTTACTCACTCGTCCTCATTGTTTTTCAAAACTTTATGGCTGGCTTTTTTGAAGTAAACTATTCTTTTTTTTTTATTTCTTTATCTACTAAATATTCATAAATTTAAGTGAAATATAGGGAAACATAACCCAGGTGGCAACGACATATGCCACGCATAACATGTGCACTCATTAACCCTCACAGGTAACCACATGCACTGATTCACAAGCGTGCAGATATGCAAACTGGGGTATTATGTACACATTCACCAGCGAAAGCAGGCCGATATTTGGTTTTAACTTTAGAAATTCAGTTGAACATATGGCCTGCAGCTTCAGGGTGGACCCACTTTTCAATTGCACCTTTTGTTCCTGTGTCCTCAGTGCTCTTTTATTTGTGTTGTATATCCCTGTCTTTCTTGTGGAGATACCTTTCTCTTTCTTGCCTTTCTCTCTCCCATCTGTGTCTGCTCCTTGTTCATATCTGCATCCCTATCTCCTGCCTGTCTCTGCTATCTTATCCACTAATCCTACACTGTCCAGGCTGTTATCCTGCTCTTATTTGTTGGTGTGTGCTTCCAGAAAATTGTATTTATGTCACACTCTGTCCCCAAAGCTCAATATCTGTCTTTATGCCCTTCTGGGAATCAGGGAAAAGAGAAGCAGAGTCTCAAAGGATTTGAAAGATATTTTAGTTATTTTCCTGATTCAAAAGAAAAAAAAAAAAATTAAATGAGAAAGTGGGTTTATTTTCAAATCTGAATTAATGGTTATAATTAGATTTGGCTTATCAACTACATTATTAGTCTTGCGTTTATTGTTGCAATATTAAAATCTAGGACTCAAGCTTTGAGCTTCATTACATGAGAAGACAATCTTAGCAGTTGCCTAAATGGTTTTAAAATTCATTAAACTATGGAGATTTATGCTGTTTCCTTTTTAGAGAACTTTGAACTTACAGCTTAGACCTTTAGTCCAAGACATTCTTGTAAAACCAAGTTTTATTAGGCTTTCATAATGGTTAAGTTAGACTGTAATCATTTGTGTCTTTCGTCTTGGGGTTATTAAACATTTTTGTTTGCTGTTAACAGCAAATCGAATGCATGAAAGTTTTGCTTTAATTTTAAAAAGATGTTAAATAAATAAAATAAGAGTGTCTCAAAGTATTTTTCTTATTTCACACTACTGTTCAAATTTTTGGGATTGAATTTAAAAAATACAGTAAAACAGTAACATTTTGGAATATTATTATTAATATCTATCATATACTGTATATATTTCTATTTTAACATATTTTAAAATGCATTTTTTTCCCAGCGATGACAAAGCTGAATTTTCAGCATAAGTACTCACATCTCACATTCACAATCACTCACACTTACATTCTGAAGGATGTCACATGATCCTACAGAAATCATGATGATTTGGTGCGCAAGAGAAACAATTTTGAAAACAGTTGTGCTGCTTAATATTTTGCTGAAAACCTTGATGCATTTTTGTCAGGATTCTTTGATGAATAGAAAGTTCAAATGAACAGCATTTTTTTTTTAAATTGATTTTTTTTTTTTAAATGTAAAAGTATTTACTGCTCCTTTTTGAGCAATTTAAAGTGTCCTTGCTGAATAAAATATGTATTTCTTTTTAAAAAAATCTTTGGAAGAACCTTTGAGGGACAGTAATGGGAGTGTTTGCATTTGCCTTTTTATGCAGGAATAGATGAGGAAAATGACTGTATTTTTGACAGGTCCTGTGGCAATGAAAGTGATGAGATGGTTGGTTAAAAAGCAGCTTTGGCTTTTGGGTGCATGCAGTGTAGAGGAACTACACTTTAAGATGAAAGCCGTAACCATGGTTCCCCTCCTCAAGATGTTTACTTAGAGCAAAGAAAGGTCAGGAAACGGATCAAGCACAAACACTTGTGCATTGTTCAAGTTCAAGGTGAAGTTTAATAGAAAACATGGTAGAGTAAAAATTCTATAAAACGAGTAGATTTGCACTATAGTATGATGTATTCAGTTTCACTGTTTGGTTTGGTCACAGTGAGAGCATGTTTGGCTCTTAAATTATTTTTGATAGCACTTCAGCAGTAGTATTTCCTAATTAATATGATGAAAGCTTCTCAAATGCTCTCAATTTGTGTGCATTAATGACTTGAATACTGGAAAAAGAGTCACTCTGTGAACTTGTTTGTTGGCTTTTCACCAAGCTGTAGATTTCAGCCTGACCTGATTTTCTGCCAGTGGATTTGAATGGTTATGCAAACTTAACCGGTTAAAGTTGACATGATAGATGTTTATCGAGTACAGAGAACAAAAGCAGTAGCGAAGTAATGAAGGAGTCACAGATTATCTGGATGCACGAATGATCATACAGAATCACCTTCTGGTGAGGGAGGTTATTTGTTCAATTCAGTTCACCTTTATTTGTATAGCGCCTTTCACAATACATAGCGTTTCAAACCAGTTTTACAGAAAAATGCATGTTTTTACATTACAATTTAGAGTAATCTGTTATCAGAGGTGACTGTGTCAAAGTAATGTCCATATGTCAAAAATGTACAGTTCTAAGATAATAAAAATCATGCAGTTAGTTAATATCATGTATTCATATTACATATTAGCTCAGAAACAATGATCTCATTAAATCAATTATTACAATTTGTGATCATAATGATTACAATATATAGAAAATTTGGCAGTGGTGCATGTTGATTCAGAGTTGCCGTCATCTGAAGTCCTTGAAGGGGTTGCCGTCATCTCTTCACAGGTGTTGGGTCATCTGAAATTTTCATAAGAGGCTGGATCCAAACTGGAGCCGGCGTAATCTCTAGGCATCCTGAGGTAGAGACAGAAAAGCAAATAAAAAAATGAGCATAGCTGCTGTTCATAACATTTCAACCAAAAGATTGTGCATTTCATCTGATACAAATGGGGAGTATAGTACAGTATGAGGTGCATTATGTGAATGCTTGGCTATAGAGATGTCTTTAATCTAGATTTAAACTGGGAGAGTGTGTCTGAGCCCCGAACATCATCAGGAAAGCTATTTCAGAGTTTAGGAGCCAAATGCAAAAATGTTCTCCCTCCTTAAGTTGACTTAGATATCTTAGGTACTATCAAAAGTCCAGAGTTTTGTGACCTTAAAAAGCGTGATGGATTGTAGGGCAATAGAAGATCGGTTAAATGCATAGGAGCTGAACCATTTTGGGCCTTATAGGTCAGTAGTGATACTTTTTAATCGATATAGAAGTAATAGGTAACCAGTTTAGAGAAGGTAAAATTGGAGTTATATGATAATATTTTCTTGACCTGGTAAGAACTCTAGCAGCTGCATTTTGGAATAACTTGTTGTGTAGTTTATTTATTGAGGATGCAGGACAACCACCTTGTAATCCATTACAGTAATCTAGAGGTCATGAATACATGAACTTGCTTTCTGCATCAGAATCAGATAACATGTTCCGTAGCTTAGCAATGTTTCTGAGGTGGAAGAAGGCTGTTTTTGTAACATTTGAAATATGATTATCGAAAGACAAGTTGCTGTCTAAAATAACACCCAGGTCTTTAACTGTAGAGGATGAAGTAACAGTACATCATTCAAGATTGTATTCTAAGAGATTCTGTGTACAGGTTTTTGGTCCAGTATGTAATTCCTCAGTCTTATCCAAATTTAATAGAAGAAAATTACTGGTCATCCAATATTTTATGTCTTTAACACACTCTGTCACCTTGGATAATTTAGAGATTTCACCTGGTCAAGATTAAATATATAACTTAGTATCATCGGCATAGCAGTCGAAACTAATTCCATGTATATTGAAAATAACAGAGGGCCTAAAATAGATCCTTGCTGCACTCCATAATTTACTGCATTAACTTGGATGATTCCCGATTAAATAAACAAAATGGTAACGGTCAGATAGGTATGATCTAAACCACCCTAATGTCTGTCCCTGAATACTGGTGTAATTTTGTAATCGATCTAAGAGTACGTCATGATCTATAGTGTCAAACGCAGCACTAAGTTCAAGTAAAATTAGTATTAAGATGCATCCTTGGTCAGAAGCTAGAAGTAAGTGATTTGTAATTTGTAATGAGCACAGTGTCTGTGATATGATAGGGCCTGAATCCTGACTGGATTGAATCCTTTTTTTTTTTTTTTTTTGTGCTCAGCTGTGCTCCGTCTGCCCTCTCAGACAACGTTCAAGGTCACAGCCTGAAGGTCAGATGTCAAAGCCAGGGAAATGTGACACGTCCCTTCCCCCAACTCTTGACCAACGACCTCCTGTGTTGTGTCTGGTAGGTTGATATGTGTCTGTATTTAACACCCCATGGGATGCCCATTATCATGTGCTGTTAACACACAGTCAGACTCTTCATCCTGTGTGAAAAACCATTTAGACGCCTTCCAAAATATCACATAAAAATAACATTATTTGGGAATATTTTTTATATTTTACTTGTATATTTATATTTGTCTTTTTTTTTTTTTAACCTAAAAATTAAATATATACACTACAATGCAAAAGTTTGTGACAAAAGTTTTTTTAGTTATTACTTTTATTCAGCAAGGACGCATTAAATTTATCAAATTCACAGTAAAGACATTTATATTACAAAAAATTTCAAATAAATGCTGTTCTTTTTTCATTTTCATCAAAGAATCCTGAAAAATAACATAGAGTACAAATATATATATACAAATACAGTATACTGTATATTATTTACTATGTGTATGCATAATTTTTCTGAGGGCATCCTTAAAGGTTTTATCAGATTTAGCAAACTGCAGACAAATTTGTACCCAACGTATAGCAAAGTAAACACACACACACACGCACACATTCACATAAATTCGGTTCTGACTCACCCCTTTAACAGAAAGTCAATAACAGCACAGGAATGATTAATCAGTGGCTCCATTGTCCAATTCCAACAATTCCCCCTCCTCTCTCACACACTCATGGGCCCCTCTCATGGCATAGTATTGATCTGAATGCATTTGCCTTCCATTTATCCACTGAACACAAAGAACTGTGAACTCACCCGGTACTGTGCCCAAATCCATCTAGGGAGGGATCACTTGCTTGCCATAGACATGCATAAATAGGTTTAGGGTAAGCGTTAGTCAATGGAAATGTACTCTGCAGCAGCTTTAGCCTGTTTTTCTTTTTTCCTGCTTTTGTCCCCTGAATTAATTGACAACATCTCGCATACTGTTAGTCATGTGTTATGAGGTCACATTATTTGGCAGCGTGATACAAAATTACATATTGCTGCACACCAGCAGAGAAGCATAAATTAGATAATAAAAGTCAATATTCAAGCATAAGACATTAACATTCAGGAAATGGGAAAGCTGTATATCATGCAGTGCTGAGTGTGAGAGAAAAAAAATTAATTAAATGATGCAATTGGTTGCCTTAGTTAAAGGAGCCACATGCACAATATTTTGATGCTGGAAAAATGCCATTAACATCAAACAAACTAAAAATTTGACAGTTTTACACAAAGTGAAATGAGCAGATATTATTTTCGGAAATCTGTACATTGTGACGAATATACTTTTTTATGTATAATGGTTATGTATATGATGTCATATTTGCCATTTATGATTTTTAAATATTATATTTACTATATTTATTTATTTTGTTTATTTAAAGTCTTCATTCTCTTTACTCTTAATGCTTAAAAAAATGCTTGTCAATCATAACATTTTTGGCATTTGTGTGTTTCTGTTTGCCTATGTGTTCCTATCTGAAAACCAGCAGAGGGATTTGAGAATAATTTGACGGACAGCCTGTTCAAAGCCCTCCCTGCCTACCCTATCATTCTGGTTGCTGAGAGTCAGGTTGCCATGACACCAGACTGTTTTGTCTGCCCTTTGACCCCTTTAAGAGGTGCTTTGGTCAATCAGGCATTACCCACAAGGGGCCAACCAAAGGGGGAAAGATGGAGCGACATTTCCTCTCTAAAAATGAGGTACAAAAGATTCTATACATCCGTTGTATGCAGGGGTACCGGCACCGTTATGGGGAGGCACAGGCGCACACACACAAACAAAAGGCACAGATGAATGTATCCGTGGCACAGTTCTGCCTTGGAAAAAAAATGAAAGGATCTATGAGGTCCCTTGTGTATACGGGGCTTGTGCTCGTGATAAGAGCAGCTACCAGCAGATTTTCAGACGAATGCTTAGTGGAAAGATGGGAATTAGACAATTTGATTATCAGAATGGTCGCTTAAAAATGGTCTTTTAGAGAAAATGAAAGCGCTTTATTTTATTTTAATGATGTTAATTGATTACAATATAATTGGATAAAAAATATAATTCATTAAATTGAATAAAAAATAATTTTAAAAATATGCTATACCATTAAAAAATTTGAAATTTTTGATGTATTTTAAAATGCAGTTAATTCCAGTGATGGCAAAGCTGAATTTTCAGCATCATTACTCCAGTCTTCAGTGTCACATGATCCTTCAGAAATTGTTCTAATATGCTGATTTGCTGCTCAAGAAACATTTCTTATCAATGTTGAAAACAGTTGTGCTGCTTAATATTTTTGTGGCAGTATTGATACTTTTTTCCCCCAAATTTTTTGATGAATTGAAAGTTCAAAATAACAGGATTTATTATTGGAAATATAAATCTTTTGTAACATTATAAATGTCTCAACTGTCACATTTGATCAATTAAATGCATCTTTTTCTAAATTAAAGTATTGAAACATTCAAATGGTAATCTATTTTAAGAATAAGAGTGTATAAACATTATATATGCTGAATTATTAATTGTTTTCAAATGCATATCAGTATTTGTTAAGTAAAGGCTGCAAATGAAGATAATTCAAAGACACTGAATTATTGTGGCAGATGAGGAAAGCATTGATGGATGGATATTATTTCTGGTTTAGAAGTCAATTGTATTTTTTAGAAGATTTCAGTTTTGGTAAAGATTTATAAACATAACTGAGAAAAACAGGATAATATTCCACCAATCAAAAGGCAGAAAAAGTTATTACAGACCATCTTGTCTCAGTGGTTAATTTTGACAGTGTTACTGCGATCTGCTGTCTGATCTCTAAAGATACCACCAAACCTATTAACATAATCATATAAATATGCATATAGAAGGACCACTTTGGCAATCATGGATAGTAAAAGGACTATCAAGCATAATATAAGTCCTATTTACACTTGACTCTATTGAACTAAGGCCTGACAAGCCTTTGAAATTAATCCTCTCTAGCCAGAACTGCAGCATGCTTCCTCCTCTCCTCTGAGAATTGTTGTGACTCGCTGTGAGTCCTCGTCAGGACTGATAAGATTAGCGTGGGTTCTGTTCTCACCCTAGGACACAAAGTATGTGGAACAGAATAACAGCTCATGGGAATTTATGTTGCTCTGTTTAATGGTGTTAGATACGTTATGCTTCAGACTATGAAATTGGCCTGGAACAGAGAATTTGTTTGGTTTTTTTCTCCCTGATAGCCGCATAAATGAAGATAATGGGTGATGAAAATGAACTTACTTTGATATCTGACGGCTCCTTTCATTTCAGTTTTATTTCCATCGTGAGCGTTGACCTGTATGTGACCTGTTTAATACGCTGTGTGCAGATAAGATTACTGCCAGGCAGAAAGGTGCATTTTTTTCTCATGCAGATGAACACAGAAGCCTGTCAAAACAGACATAAAATATGAATACATACCAGAGATCAGAGGCTGGAGTTTGTCTATATTTAAACACTTATGTGCATTCTTGGCCTGATGTCACAATTATCTGGGTAAGATGATGCGTCAGGGGAAAACCCTGGGAGTCTGGATAAAAATGAGAACACATGCATACAAGCAAAATGCAGAAAATAACTTCAAGCTGATTTTGTTGCATAAGAATTATTAATTAAATCATCATCCCAAAATGAATTTGGACGGACAGACCACATTTAAAAATGTACGAATGTCTTTTGAATTTAAAACAAAGTGGGATCGTTTTTAAATTAGACTATTTTCAAGCAAATCATTCCACAAAAAGATTTTAAGATTTTTGTTTAGCTCTATGATTTAAGTATATTTTAATGTGGATTGTGAATTTTCAGCATCATTACTCCAGTCTTCAGTATCACATGATACTTCAGAAATCATGCTAATATGCTGATTTGCTGTTCAAGCAACATTTCTTATTGTTATGAATGTTATGAAACATTTGTGTAAATCATGATACTTTTTTCAGGATTCTTTGATGAATAGAAAGTTCCAAAGAACAGCATTTATTTGAAATAAAAGTCTTTTGTAACATTATAAATGTCTTTATTGTCACTTTTGACCAATTTAATGCTTCCTTACTGAATAAAAGTATTAATTTCTTTAAAAAAAAATCTTACTGACCCCATGCTTTTGAACGGTTGTGTAGTTCTGAGAAAAAAGTTAATGCCAATTGGTTTGTTATTTTGAAATCTAATGCAGCATTCATACATTTTTGAGTTTGTGTCCAAAAGTGTCCAAATAGTTTCTGTGGCCACTGTATGTACAATGCTTTTAATTTGTGTATTGTTATATCTTTGGAACCCTCATTCTTTTGTCTTTTCAGAAGCTGGGACGCATCACCTGAGATCCGCTCTGGTCCTCCTCTGGGACAGGTGTTCACTCCTCATACGACATACAGCTCAAAGGAGACCAGCTGGTCAGTGATCAGGTAACCACACTTTTCTCTCCCACCATCATTCTCTACCCTTTGTTATCTAAACCTACAGCGCTCACACAATCAAGCTGAAACCCACCTTTGAATCGAAACTTTAAACTCTTTGTGGCAGTTCCAAAAACTTTTGTTATTGTTTATTTAGTATCTAAATCTCTATTACTGTTGCATGCTTCTCTGCATATCTTCTTAATGTCTTTCATATTTCTGGCATGGTTTCTAGGTCTCCTTATGAGGCAGCTTTTATCATAGAAATATTTTTTGAACTACCTCACATTCGTGTTTCGCTTCTCGCTCGTTTCTTACATTAACGGGAGAAGCGGCTTCATTTGACGTCAAGTTGCTCTGAATATTTCTGATTGTTCCTGAATATCATTGGCATTCCATTGTGCACTTACAATGCCAGCTGACCTTCAATATTTTGCAGCTGACCAGAGCTGTGTGTGTACCTCTCTGTTTTTTCAGTCCCACCAACATGCCTGGCATACACACTAACCCCTCTGACGTGATTGACAACTCTGCCCTAGCAACCGCTTGGCACGTTGCCGGGCTGCCCAGGGTTGCCAGGGAATGTGTTCCCATAGCAACACGTTTAACCACTTTATTTGCCACCTTGAAATGTAGCGAAGGTTTTGCAAAGAGGCAGAAAGGGATTACTGCTGAAATTTGCCCAGGAAGAAAATGTGTGGAAAGGTGATATGATTTTTGAGAATTGTATTTAATTTTATATTTATTTTTAAAGTTTTTGAGGAGCTCTGCTGCTAGTGCTAAATGCAGGATTTTTTTTGTTGTTTTTGTAAGACTAAGCAGATTTAACTAAATCTAATTTTGCCTTTATGGTGGAGAAAGAACCCATTACTGGCTTACATTAGTCAAACAGTGCATGAAGGAGTATAAAAACATCCATTTAAAATCACAGAGATCAATATTATACATCCCTGTTCATATCATGGCTTATCATTCAGTTGATTAAGTTTAAGGTGCACACATGTGTTCACACATATGCATTTCAACCCACTCCTTGAGTCACACAGTTAGACTTCAGAGAACACAAATGTGTTCAGGATTATTGTATCCAGTTTTATATGGAAATTGTCCGTAAAGGTTCTGAAAAAGGGTGAGTGAGAGTGTAGAGAAGGAAGGAAGAGACGGATGGAAATCAGAAATCAGAAGAGATATGATTTTAAAAAATCCAGACTGGAAGAGGGGGTGTTATTAAAGCAGGAACGCATCTTGAAAGGATGATGCTGTGACATCAGTGCTGTATTTCTGCATGATTTGATTTTAAAAGAGAACAAGGGGGTGCAGAGGTCAACAGAGGAAGGGAAAATAAAGGGATTGGATAATTGAAGAAAGGCAGGGTTTTAGAATGAGAAGCGGATGAGACTTAGGTGGTCCAAAAGTAGTGTGACAGAAAGAGGGACATTGGGCTGGGGGCGGAAATAGGGAGGGAACTTGATGACATTCATGGTGGTGTTAGAGGAAAGTAAAAAGGGCAAAAGTCTGGAGACGAAAAGGACAGAGGACCAAATAATCTACCTGGCAACACACTAAAGGAGGCCCTAGTATTGCCATGGTAACATGCCACAGGATTGTCACAGGTTTTTGACGTGTCGTTGATCTTTTTCCATTCTTGGGCAAAAAGACAGAATCATAGAGGTACATGTAGGGGTTGCCTGACAAAATGTGTGTTTTTTTTTTTAGTGGAGCTTGTGTAGTTTGACCTTCTCTCTGTGAAACACACACAAAAAAAGATATTTTGAACAATGTTTGTAATCAAATTTTGGCTTCCATTATGTTTCATGGAAGAAAGAAAGTCAAGGTTTGGAACGACATGAGGGTGATGACAGAAAATATGACAGAATTTTTATATTTGAGTGAACTGTCCTCTCTTTAAAATACTTCCTCCTACCCCTCCTAGCTTGACAAAGCAAAATTTGCTCAAACAATGGTGTGAGTCTGAGGCGGGACTATCTGTTTATTAGCCAATGGCAGACAGAGAGAGTATTCTGGGATACCCTTTTCTATTTTGTTTGTGATGCTAGTAGCACAGAAATTACACATTTCATCTTTCACATCAATATATAACACAGATATATATTCCCCCCCCCCACTCCCCTGACAAAATTCTTTTTGTGAAATATTAAATATTTTGGTTGAAATGTTTTGCTTTCCTTAAAAACAATCATTAATTACTCACCCTCATGTCGTTCCAAACCTGTAAGACCTTCTTTCGTCTTCGGAACACAAATTAAGATATTTTTGATGAAATCTAAAAATATCATCATAATTTTTGATGAAATTTTGATGAAAAAGGTAGTAAAGACATTGTTAGTCAACGTGACTACAGTGGTTCAACCTTAATGTTAAGAATACTTTTTGTGCGCAAAAACAAAACAAAATTAACCTTATTCAACAATTTCTTCTCTCCCCTGTCATTCTCCTACACTGTTTACATTGCAGAGCTTTCAGGTTCTATGTCAGGTTCTGCGTCAGCTTCACACGCATGCGTCATGCTGCTCACATGAACAGCATCGGCCAATACTGAGCCAGCTTTCTGACGTAGAACCTGGAAGCGCTGCAACGTAAACAGCATAGAAGAATGACAAGGGAGAGAAGAAATTGTTAAATAAAGTCTTTTTTTTTTTTTTTTCCCGCACAAAAAGTATTCTCGTCGCTTCATAAAATCGTTGACTATTTTAATAATATTTTTACTACTTTTCTGGACCTTGAATTTAAAATGAAAACAAAATAATAATAATAAAAAAAGTTTTTATAATAGTATAATAGTATATCAATGGTGCCCATTTGAAAACAATTATTCTTTCTATACTGATTGGTGACACTAGTGGTGCAGAAATGATACATTTCAGCTTTAAACCACACAAACTAACACGTTCACATATAACACAGAGCGAGACCCACACATGCACGGTTATTTCCTAAAATAAAATCATTTCTTGCTCCTTATGAAAGCGCAAATTAATCGAGCTAAACCTGTTTTTTCAACTAGCATCCATATCTGTAACTACACAGAAGGTCTTAAACTCATTAGCGGAACCTATACACTCATTAAGCTAAAACCGCTTTGATGAATTCACACCACTGTAAACAAATGTAGAGAACAAACACAAAGAAGCTAGGCTGTAGACAGAGCGGCTTATGCTAGTGTAGATAAACACATTTGCATTCCTTTGCATGTATGCCATCTGTGAAACGTGTATAGTCGGCATGCAAAGTGATACGGCTTTAACCTATGGCTCTCGTAGGCCTTTGGTGTCTGTGTGTGAAAATGAGAGGTCTCAGAGGAGCGCTACACCACTGCTTTCCTGCTGAATAAGCACTAGCTTCTCTGTTAGCAGACAGACTCCTGCCTCTATATTGCCAGGACTGCAGAATCAGTCTAGACTGATGGAATACAAGCTCACAGCAGTGATTTACACAGCTGTCTTCACATATGTACATGTATACACACACTTTTATGTTTTTAGTGGGGTATTTTAGTGATTTTTGTAGCATTTTGTTGTTATTAAATAAATTTAATAAATGTATTTTTCTTGAACAGTGCATGTGTGAGAGAGAGAAATAAGTGTATGAGGGGTTGATGATGATAAAAGAAAACATATTATCAGGGCAGCATAAATATTTTAGTAGTTGCAGAGAGTGGGTGGTTTCACCAAGGAGGTCAGACTGCGTGCGTACATGTGGATGCATGTGCGTGTGTGTGTGTGTGTGTCGATTCGTGTGTATAATATGTGAAGCCACTAATGAGCAGAGACAATGCAGGAGGCAGGGCTGAGTCGGGTCAGTGCGCAATATCACCAGCAGAGGGCAACAATGCCACAACAATGATTGTAAAGTGCTTTAGATGAGGGTTATGTGCTCATATTGTTTGCTAAATATGCAAGAGAGTTTGTTGATGGTGCTTTTGTTGTTTGTGTTGTCTGCCTGCACATATTTGTATGTGTTGTGTACCTAAACATTATTATTAAAGAATTTTAGGTTAGATGTAAAGTGTGGCCATTATAGTGGTTTTTAATACAATAGCGAACATAAATTAAGAGAAAGACCTAGGAATTCATATAGATTATGGAAAAAAAAAAAAGCCTTTAATAAGTCAAGCTTAAATCATTACATTTTTTTTTTTTGTTCGTTTTTTTTTTAAAACATATTTTAATAACTAAAGGTACACTAAGTAACTTTTTTTTGTTCGAAATTTCATTCAATACATCATCAATCCTACTTCCAAAACATGTTTTTGTCTTACATTGATTCACTACACTCTAAAAAAAAGCTGGATTCTTTTAATCTAAATTTGGATCAAATATGGACATTTAAAAATTTAAAGGGTTAGTTCACCCAAAAATCTATTTTCTGTCATTAATTACTCACCTTCATGTCGTTCCAAACCCTTAAGACCTTTGTTCATCTTCGGAACACAAATTAAGATATTTTTGATGAAATCCGAGAGGTTTCTGGTTTCTGAACCAACAACGTCATTGCACCTTTTTCCGTTGTAGCCCCCCGTCTATGGAACCAATTGCTTTTGGACATCCGCCTTGCACCTTCGATTACCATTTTTAAATCAAAATTGAAAACATATCTCTACTCCCTAGCATTTTAATATTTTAATATTATTTTGCTGTTTATTGTCTGTTTTGTTTGGTTTTTTGCTCTGTTTTATTTCTGTTTTAATTTCATTTTATGTTTCCTCACTCTGTTCAGCACTTTGGATAGCTCTGCTATGTTTAAATCTGCTTTATAAATAAAATTTACTTACGTACTTTTCAAGGCCCAGAAAGGTAGTAAAGACATCGTTAAAATAGTCCACGTGACTACAGTGGTTCAACCTTAATGTTATGAAGAAACGAGAATACTTTTTATGCGCAAAAACGAAACAAAATTAACTACTTTATTCAACAATTTCTTCTTTTCCCTGGCAGTCTCCTATGCTGTTGATGTTGTAAACAGCACAGCGTCAGCCAATACTTAGCTGGCGTTCTGACGTAGAACCCGGAAGCGCTGCACTGTGTTTACTACGTGAACAGCATAGGAGACTGACAGGAAAGAGAAGAAATTGCTAAATAAAGTTGTTATTTTTGTTTTGTTTTTGCGCACAAAATGTATTCTTGTCGCTTCATAACATGAAGGTTGAACCAACAAAGGTCTTACGGGTTTGGAACGACATGAAGATGAGTAATTAATGACAGAAAATTGATTTTTGGGTGAACTAACCCTTCAACCCAACAATTGGGTTTGTTCATATTTTACCCAAATTTGGGTTGAAACAACCCAGCATTTTTTAGAGTGTATGCTAAGGCTATTATAAGTGTTTAGAAAAGTTGCTCCGGCTACTTTTTGTGTGGGAGTGGAGTAGGTTAGTTGTCACAATGAGCAAGAAAGGTTGATATGGAGCCTGTTGGCAAAAAGAGAACACAACAGAGCTCGTAATAAACAAGAATCAACATTGGCTTGGCTTTTCAGAGACGGCGAGATTTAAAAATGTTGTAAAAGCGATGCAGAGATGGCAGCAGGTGAGTAGGGTATTTTATTGAACAGATAAATTGCCATATTTAGCTCTTTAACAGAGTTCATTGTAAAGCATTATCTATTGTGAAGGGTTTATATTCATCCACACAGTCACACAGAGCCGAAGAACAACCAAAACAATGTTTTTCTGCAAAATGCATTTTGTTTTTTTACATGGTGTACCTTTAAAATTTTAATGATTTAAGCCTGATTAATTTGCTTAGTCTTTTCAACTTTAACCACTTGAATACCTTTAAATTAACTGTTTTTTTATTTATAGTTACCTCATGTTTCCAATGAGCACCACTGGTCATACATATAGTGCTCTGGCAGCACACCCATTTTCTACTTTTTGAGGATATATTAACTTTGTTATGCATATAAATGCCTTTGAAACATCAACATTCAAGAGATGACAGTGGAAAAAAATGGTAATGGTAACATAAAAAGATGCACCAGTTTATCTGGCAACGGAGTAATAAGGTCCTCGGCAGTCTCTCTACTGGGCTTTTCACGGAGAAGTATGTGGCCCTGCATGTGCGTTGCGGTGTGAGGTAGTTGGTTGTATGGTTTCGCATAATAAACAGCCCGGAGATAACTGTACAACCTTCTAGCTTTCCCTGCGGCTGCACGCTTACGGCTATCAGGACCCAACTATGATGGCAGAAGCAGCATGGGATGAGCTCATGTGGACAGCCAGGAGCAATGATTCAGTTACAGCATGTCTATGTAGTGGATATGTGACTTGTTAAAGACCTGCTAGGGGTCCCAGATTGAGCCATCAGAGATTCAAACTCTCATTTAAAATCTGGAAGTAAACCAAGTTGTAGGATATTGGAAAAATGTAATACAATAAAACAATGTGATCTAGAATGATTCATAAATATTAAAGAATCTGCACTATTTTTAGGTCACTAATCAAATATGCAAATTTGTGAGATAAACACTTTTTACAGACAGTCAGATATTCTTCTGTTGAAGCTCAAGATGGTCTTTGGATCATTGTCAAATCATGCAGGAGAACATGATCATCAACTTGTGGAATGGTAATTTTTCATTTCAACTTTTCACAAATTGTTGTGCGGATTTTATAATTTGTAATGATGAAAAAGTTGTATGAAATGCAAAACAGAAGCACTTTCACTAGCCTCCGACTCTTGGACCCCACTGTATGTCATGCAACACATGATGTTCAAATCTGACTGTACTTTGGCCCCGTTTACACTAGTGCATTTTTGTTTTAAAATGCATACGTTTCGCTACGGTTACACCTGTCGTTTACACTACGCCGGCGTTTTCGAACTTTGAAAACAGAGACTTTCGAAAATGCTGCAGACCCCATTTTAGCTTGAAAACGCCGGGGTTACATTTTAGTATAAACGGACCAAAACGGAGACTTTTGAAAACGATGGCGTGGCTGCCCACGTTTGCTCTGCGTATCCTTGACGACCGTGTAAACAGTAACATGGAGAATGAACTGCAATCTTTGCTGGGTTTGTTGTCATTTTTAGCAGCAATTGTGCAGTTAAACTCTGCATTTTTTTTAATACTGCAGCTGCCTACATGCGCAAGAAGCAACTGTTTACACGTGTACGCGCATGCTTAGTATGCATTAACGGTCATGTGACATGCGTTTTCGGCCGTGTAGTGTAGACGGAGATCGTTTCTGAAACACTGTGGAAATGCCAGTGCAGACGAGGATCGTTTTCATTTTAAAACGCAGTTTTAAAACAAAAACGCACTAGTGTAAACAGGGCCTTTATTGCTGCATGCAATACCAAAGACAAGCTTTTTTTATTATACATTGGAAACTTCAGCAGCAGGTAGTTTAAGGTAGTGTGCATGTTGTGAAGTCAAAGTCATTCTTTGTCTGGTGGTGGCAGAGGAATGTAAATGACACAAAAGCAGCAGCCCTTCGTAGTCTGTATCATATAAAGATTGATAAGCAACGCATTCGTGAAAATGAATTTTTGTCAGACCAATGGTATGCGGCGTCGTGTATGTATTGGCGTTAGAAATGCTGAGAACATTTTAGTACTGATATATTGCCACTGGCATCCAATTAGATAAAATGTCTGATAACCAAGACTTTCAGATCATGCTTTTTTAATCTTTTTTTTTTTTAATTAAATGCTTATTAGATTACATATTTTATATCAGATGAATGATTTATTTTCTCTAATAAATTTTCTAAATTAACTAAGTAATTTTTAACTGTAGAATACTGATATGAAATTATGAGTGAACATTTTTTCACTCAGAAACAGCAGAAACAGTTAACAAAGCAAAAAGCTTTTGCTGCTTGTTTGTGTGTGTTTGTGTGTTTATTTGTTTGTGCCTCCTATCTCTGCATCGCCATCCAAGTCATCCCCATCCTCCTCCTCCTCCTCCCCATCTCCCCCTGTGTGTCTGGCTGGTGGCTCAGACAGCCAGCATCCGCATTGCGTTGTAGCTCTCTTTTACTCCCCCTCTGTCTCTCTCTCTCTCTCTTTTTATTCTCTTTCTCCCTCACTCTGTCTCTTTCTTCCTCTTTCACCTCTATAGGGTGGGAAAAAGGGCATGTATCAGCATATATCCTACTGGAGGTGTGCTGAGAGGTTGTTCTGTGGTCAGATGTCGATAATTTCTCTGTTGTATATTGAAGATTCAGTGTTCAGTTCACACACCATAATGGTATGTGTTAAAATGATATGTTTCGGTGTCTGTTCTCCATTGCTGTGTGCCTGCGACACAGACTGGACCAGTTCTGCCCTCATATTCTGCTTTAATTTCATACCCTTCACCCACTTCCACTGCTTCTCTATTACTGCTGCTCAGATCAGCTTCATTCACACAAATAATTGGCACGTTTTGTTACAGAATCTCAATTTTATGATAAATGTGGTGTGTGTATGTGCTTGCAAACGCTTGCTTGTGCATTTAAAGTTGTGTGTGTCCTGTGGTTGAGTGTATTTGTATTGGGGAAACCAGGGCAAGTTGTCACAATGGATGTGTCTTAGTAACTATTTTTTGAGTCAAAAATCCAGCTACTGAAATATGTTTTTCCAGCAGTGTTTTTTTATGTTGGTTTTAAACTTGTTAGTCTTAAATATTTATTTTATAATTTTATATTTTATTTTATTAGCTTCAGTATGCACAATTTAACCACACTATACATTCTATATAATTAAGGTAGATTTTAACTGAAAGGTTGATCTGTGGTTTTAGCACAATGGTATTTTTTTTTTTTTATTGGATCCAAATTTTTTATTGGAGCTGCTCATATTAAATGTAATACTTTTATACAATTTATTATTTTCATTAATTTTTAGACAATATTAAAATATTTGCTGATATTTTTAAATGGTGCATTTAATATTTATTTCTATATATTCATCACTTTTCATATATGCACTACCTTTCAAAAGTTTGGGTTTTGAGTTAATATAAAAATACTTTTATTCAGCAAGGGCACATTAAATTGATCAAAAGTGACAGTAAAGACATAATGCTGCAAAAGTATTATATTTCAAATAAATGCTGTTCCTTGAACTTTCTATCCATCAAAGAATCCTGAAAAATAAATTCCAGTTTCCACAAATATTAACTGTTTTCTGAGCTTTATAATGGCAGTGAACGGGACCAACGAGTATGAGCTGAAGAAAGTGCTTCCATCCACATCCATCCATCATAAACGTGTACTCCACACGGCTCCGGGGGATTAATAAAGGCCTTCTGAAGCGAAGCATTTGTGTAAAAAAAATATCCATATTTAACAAGTTATTAAGTAAAATATCTAGCTTCCGCCAGACCGCCTTCCGTATTCAAATTACGAAAAAAAACGGAACTGGCGTTGCATCAGTTAAGCTTTTTCCGTAAGTTGAATAGGGAAGGCGTAGGACATAGCGTAAGCTTTTTGAACTGCAAGAGTTTTACACTTTCTTCGTAAGTAGAATACAGAAGGCGGACTGGCGGAAGCTAGATATTTTACTTTATAACTTGTTATATATTATATAACTTGTTATATATATATATATATATATATATATATATATTTATTTATTTTTTATTTTTTTACACAAACGCTTCGCTTCAGAAGGCCTTTATTAACCCCCGGAGCCATGTGGAGTATGTTTATGATGGATGTGGATGGAGGCACTTTCTTCAGCTTCATACTCATGACCACTGTTCACTGCCATTATAAAGCTCGGATGCATCAGGATATTTATTAATATACCTCCGTTTGTGTTCATCAGAATGAAGAAAGTCATATGCACCTAGGATGGCATGAGGATGAGTAAAGCTTGGGGTAATTTTCATTTGAAAGTGAACTAATCTTATAAGAAATGTTTCTTGAGCAGCAAATCAGCATATTAGAATGATTTCTGAAGGATCATGTGAAACTGAAAACTGGAGTAATGATGCTGAAACTTCAACTTTGCCATGCAGGAATAAATTACATTTTAAAATATGTTTATTTTAAATTGTAATAATATTTTATAAAATTACTGTATTTTACTGTATTATCAATTACATTCAGCCTTGGTGAGCATTAAAGACTCCTTTCAAAAACAATTAAAAATCTTACAGACCACAAACATTTACACTTTTGCAAGTGTATATATATAAATCTATCCATATAAAACCTACCCTGAAAAATAATGTTACCTAGAGTGCTAACTATCCCCAGTCTTTCCTATTTTGTAGCACAACCATCCTTCTCCAACTCAAACCTGAGTGGAAATTTTCCTGACATTTGTCTGGTGACTCGAGGAAGCGGATGTCTTGCCACGTGATGAGCGGTTCAGTTGAGAGTGACTTAGAAGTGTGGCCACCCGGGCCCTGAAATGGGGGGACCTGCACCAAGCACGGTGACGTCATTCCTCCAGCAAGAACCTCAGTGCTTTGTCTCATTGTGCTCCCTTATTGCAGGCATGCAGTACACTGGACAGCATTGCAGCGTCCGTGCACACGGAGACCGCACAAAGCAGCTCAAAGTAAAAATAAAAAAGAGATGTAAAAAAAATACAAAAGAAGTAAGGGGAGAACATTAGAAAATATAAAGGGCGAAAGGAGATGGAGGGGTAGATATTTAGAGAAAATAAGAAGAAGCATAGAAATGAACATGAAAGAGAACCAGATAAAGCACAAGCTTTTGCAAATAACACCTAGACTGCCTGCAGTCAGCAACACTAATAACAGCTGTTGCCATCCCTCTGTGTTGTGGAAATGGAGGTTATTAAGCATTCCCTTTGAATAAGCTGCTGTAAAGCTAATGTACAGCCGATCCATACTAGTGGGCCTTTCATGTTCCTGCGCATCAATGTCTGAACGTCTTTATCTCAGACTGTACTAATAAAGATGTCTGCAGCAGACATTTTGGCTCCAGAACAAGGGGCTTTCATACCCGCTGGTTGCGATGGCACGAAAAGGGGCTATTCCCTCTTAGCTCTTCCTCATTGCTATTTGAGCCTATCTTTGTCTTTGTTACTGTTCGCTCTCAAAGCAAAACGAGTAGCCACCCCCACTCACTGTACCAGCATGTCATAAATCATATTTAAACGCTACACCTCCACTGAGGCTGTGGGACTGGAGTGTGGCTGGCTAAAGAGGCCATGTGAGGACAATGCAGCATTTAGTCTTAGAAATGAATGTTTGAAGCAGATTAAATTGTTTCTAACTTTTGATTTTTCCAGATAACTGTTGATGTGCTATGATTTTGCTATCATTCTCAGATGCATAAGTGCGTGTATGTCTATAAATGTGAATTTATACATTTTTTTTAGACACATACAATGCATTTCTGTGACACATGACCTGATTATAGTATTATTTTCCAAAGGGTACCATTAATATATATGGCATGTCACATTAAGTGGATAATACAGTTTGACGCACAATATCCCTGACAATATTGTTTTATTTGTTGTTTAAAGGGATAGCTTACCCAAAAAATTTAAATTCTACCATTTTTTTACTGGTCCTTATGTCATTCCAAACCTGTTTGACTTACTTTCTTATGCAAACATGCAAAAAATATTGTGGCTCAAAAATATTTTGATACTTTGTTTTGTCTATTCATTGAAAGTCAATGGGGTTCAATGTTGTTGGACCCTAGAACATTGGACCCCATCAACTTTCTCTAAATGAATAAAATACATTTTTCAAAGTATCTTCTTTTGTGTTCTGCAGAAGAAAGAAAGTCATACAGGTTTGGAAATGACAGAATTATATATATTTTTTTGCATGAACTATCCTTTTAATGTCCATTTTAACCTGCTGCAAGTGGATTCAAATGCACAAAATGCGATGCTTCAGGTGCTGAAAAATATATGTAGTACTGTGTGAGCACATTAGTGCACAAGTAGCTATAGCCGTTTTGCTGTACTGATGTAGCCGTGCGGCATGTCAGGAAGACTGAGCGTAATCTGATGAGACGTACCCGCAGATTGATTAACAGAAGATTGCGGCAAACGCGGGGAGTAATATTTTCTAGCGCTTTATCATTTTGCTAGCCTGATGCTCTGTGGCTTCTCACCCTGTTTGAGATTCTGACCCTCCCCCTTCGTTTCCCATTCCTTCCTACTCTCGACTCTCTTCTCCTCTCCCCTTTGCCCCCTCCCTGCTCCCTCTGTCTCTCACACACATTTCATCTCTCAGACGCACGCATACACGAGCGCACAGACTGCGAAAGAAGGGGGGCAGGGGTAGTAACGGAGACACGATGCCTGAAAAAACGTGAGCGAGGGAAAGCGAGAGAGAGAGAGAATAGGGATGTTGTAGGCTAGGGAGGGACTGAGAGGAAAAAAGCGAGAGTTTGAGATTGGGGACAAGGCATGTGAGTGCTTGAGATGCTGAGAAGAGAGACAGAGTGATGGAAGACTCAAAGGCAAAGGCAGAAAATGTGTGTGTGCGTGAGTGTCTGTCTGACAGGGAGGACACAGTCTGAGGGGCTCGTGGTGCTGTAGACTATAGGATTGCTGTAGGGGAGGTAGGTTGTGTGCTACCTATGGGATCAGTGTGATTGTCTTTGCTCTACCTGCTTGTGAGCTCATTGTCTGTGTGTCTGACTGGCTGTCTGACTGTTTTTCTCTTTCCATAGAAAGAGGGAGAGATGACCAGACACTTAGATTGGACCTATAGAGAGTAGAAAGGATGGACGTTTTCTCGTTTTCTTTCACTTTGTCTTTGTCTCATCAGGTTTAACTTTTCGGAGTCAGACACATTTCCGCATCCTTCATGCTGCACGTGAGCTGTTTTTTTCGTCTTATTTGCTTAGTTTTCGACAGACTTCGTATGTCGACATGCACTTTTTTTCGCCACAAAGGTTGACATTGTCAAAGTCTGCATGTCCAGATGCCATGATAAGGTAGTGTATCTCCTTTTGGATTTTTGCCATTCACCTTTGCTACATCATCATGCATTTTTTTGGGGCACAGCAGAGGCTTGTATTTGTCGTAGACAGTTTATTGTGGCACTTGTGATTGACACACCTGTGCACAGATGATGTGTCTCTAATGCAGAGATGGAGTGATGCTTTGAAGTACGCTTGTTTGGTTTATTAAAAGCGTGTTTTTTTGGTATGTTTTAAAAAGACAATAGAACTGTGGGTTTAACTACTACTGCAGTCATTTTCATTATTCATGACACTGTGATGTTTGAGAAATATTTTATCATCATAGTATTTTTGAATCTGTATACAGTCTAGTGTTGCATGTCTACAACCGCCTAGTCTCAATCAGTGTCGACTCACACATTTTATTTTATTTTTTTAAAGAAACATTTTTATTATTGATAATCTTTCCCCATTTAGTGATGGTCAGGATGACGAATTTTAACAGTTTGGTGTCTCTACTCACTCAGTCACTGTGTCAGTTGTACCAGCTGTCTGCCAAGAAGGGGCACTATTGCACCATTTTATCTTCTTCGGGTCCCCATTTGCAGTTTGTGCACTGTGTAACATGAATCCACTTGTTTAGCCTCCTAAAATGTTAATATTGGATATATTCATATTTGTATTATTTTTATCTTAACAGGTTTCAACCAAACACCTGGACATTGGGGGGAAATTGGATTACTTCCACATACTGTTGCTGTCGCTATTCCATTTAGCCCTGTCCTCATGTTACCTGGTGACAGCTGAAGGTGCCGTTCAAGTGTTAACATGGTTCTGGCTGTTTTTGTTGATGATTTATGGCTTTTTATTTAATGATTTACTAAGAATTACTTCACACTCTAAGTTCATTTTATTTGATCAGTTTTTCTAATGGTTGTTATGTAATATTGCGGAGAAATCCTCTATCTTCGTCTCAGGAGTCAGCGAATGTACCTTTGATTTTTCCAAAGGAAAAGCTCCTCAGGCGGATGAGGTTTTCCTAAAGCTCCTTGTAGATTCGTGCAGAGGATGATGCCACTGCTTACAGCCTCTGCGGTGAAACATATTGCAGTAAAAGTACCCATCAACAACACCCCATGGTTTTATTATGACTGACACAACACAGTTTGGTGCAAACATTATGTGTTTACTGCTCTCTGTGTGCCTTCACTGTCTGAACAGAGTGAGGGTGAAAATCTGGACAGCGCAATGCAGTCGGCGCCCTTTTTCCAGGTGCTTTAAATGTTTTGAAGGCATCAGTAAAAAGAAAACATGTTTGAAAGCATGACGTATTTGTGCATTAATTCCAGCAACATGGTCCTGTTTTTTCACAGTATGTCTCTTTGTCCCTGAGACCCTTAACCTGTGAGGTCAAACTAGGTCACAGGTGAGGTCCTCAGGAACAGGGCTGCATGCGCCGTCATCCCAAAAAGTCAAACAAAGGGAAAACATTTGCCTTTTTATTGTGTCTTTAAATCAATTTTAACTGTATTATCAGAACCTGATTAAACATGCTGAAAAAGAGCAGTTTTATGTGTAGATTTGGAGTTCTTACACTGTAAATTATTAGATTGTGCTCCAGATGAGGTAGTGAATACTGGGGACACACCCTATTGGCTGGCTTTATTTTCTACACAAAGAAATGATCCAATGAGAAGACAGCCAAGGGTGGTGACCCCATAATATTATCAACACTCATACTATCATTCGGTGCATACAAGACAAGACAGATATATTTATGGACATACTGTACAGAGTTGTTGATGCAAATATGTCAATATGCATTATCATCTGATGCTCTCATAGTACCTTGTTTTTAAATATCAGTGAGCTTTCTTACTTTTATGTGCGTAATTGGTTCATGCTTATCAATGAAGCTATTTTTTTTTTTTTTTTTTTTTTAATCATTAATGAAAGAGAAATTAAACATCCCACAAAGAGAATTTTTAGTTGTTTGGTGCAATTATGTGTTTACTGCTCTCTGTTCACCTTGACAGCTTGAATGAAGTGAGTGTGAAAATGTTACTGAATCTGAGCGGCGCAATGCAGTCCAAACCCCTTTTTTCAGGTATAATTTGTAATACTTATCAATAGTCCTCTTTTAAACTGATGCAAAAGAAATTCAAGCACAAGTTGTAATTGCTGCATAACATGTATATTGTGACTGCTTAAATTAATACATGGTGTTAACTAACCACATAATGTGTATTATATTATAGCTGTATATTACTGTCATATGGACATTACTTTGACAAACTCATTTTGTATATTGAAACAAGCATTTTCTGTAAAGCTGCTATGTGCTATATGTATTGTGAAAAATATTATACAAATAAACTTGAATTGAATGGAAATGAAACATCCCACAAAGCATCATCGAAACATGTTAGACGCAAAGGTTTCTATCATGGCTGTCGATAAATCCCAAATATAACATTTCATATTGTAGAAAAATGTCACTGTCCCACATGTGACGCACATTCGAATTCACACATTGAAAAATGAACCCAAGAAAAAGGGACACCGACACTCCATGATATGTTAATTTTTCAGCACACCCTCTGTGACTTTATGGCCTCCTGTTGGAAGGCCAGCTGTAGAATAAGCATCTCAGGACAGTGCGGCGCAATGCTACCTGTCTTCTGATCATTACTTATAGGCCGTCTCTGGCAGGCCTGCGGTGGGGCTCCTGCTCACTATTGATTGGCTTGTCTTTGCAGAGACAGATGAATGCATTAGTACCCAAGTCGCTCCTGCCACGGGAAATATATTAACTTCATGTATTAGGCACCCTGTCTCGTTACCATGGCGACACTTTGGAAAAGACAGGGAAGAGGGGGTGGAGGGAGGAGAGGGTGTTTTGGGGTGATGGAATAGGGGGGAGGGGTGTGGGATATGGGATGCAATGAGCTTGTGGTCTTGATTGGTAGTCCTCTCTCTATTTCTCAGGCACACACACATTGACTATGTTGGGAGTCCTTCCCCATCCTACCATATTAGTTTTTTTTTTTGTTTAATATGTTTCAACCTTTATATTGATCTATTTAAAATGGCAATTATGCTTTTTCTAATGTCACATTATTGTAATTTGATGTTTTGTCTTTTTCCTTTCTTTCGTCTGCTGCTCAGAGATCAGTGATCGATCACATGCACAGAATGCCTTTTCTTTTCCCTTTGTTCCAGTCAATTTGGATCATTTGCAATATCACGGCACCCCACCACCATCATCAACAGGCACACAGGCATCACCCTCTCCCTCCCATTTTCCTTCTCTCTCTTTCCCCTCTCTCTTTCACACACACACTCCCGATCTCTTCACTTTGCAGCAAAATGATGCATAATGGGAGCAGGAAGAGGGTTGAAAGACAATGGAGTAAATTAGTAACAAGAAATAGTGTAGAACACTACACAAGACCACCATGAACATCACATGGATATATTGCTTTTGTCTGGAGTCACTGCATGATCAAGACAAACTAGCCTCACCTATGTTAAAGGGATAGTTCACCCAAAAATTAAAATTCTGCCATCATTTGCCCACTCTCATGTCATTCTAAATCTTTAAGTCAGACTTTCTTTTTTTATGTGGAACACAAAAGGAGATATTTTGAAGAATGTTGGTAACCAAACAGTTTCGGCTCCCATAGACTTCAATTGTATTTTTTCTATATAATGGAAGTCAATCGGAACCCACCAGTATTCTTTAAAATATCTTCTATGTTCCACAGAAAAAACAAAAGTCATACAAGTTTGGAAAGTAGTAGTGAGTAAATGATGAATTTTCATTTTTAGGTGAAACACAATTTTCATTTTTGGGTGGACTGACTCTTTAAAGTAAATAAATTATGTAATTTATTACTCATCCTGATGTCGTTCCACACCCATAAGACCTTCATTCATCTTCGGAACACAAATTAAGATATTTTTGATAAAAATCCGATGGCTCAGTAAGGCCTGCATCGCCAGCAAGAACACTCCCTTTTTCAATGCCCAGAAAGCTACTAAAAACATATTTAAAACAGTTCATGTGAGTACAGTGGTTCAACCTTAATATTATAAAGTGACGAGAATACTTTTTGTGTGACAAAAATAACGACTTTATTCCACAATATCTAGTGATGGGTGATTTCAAAACACTGCTTCATGAAGCTTCGAAGCTTTAGGAATCTTTTGTTTCGAATCAGTGGTTCAGAGCGATTCGAACCACTGATTCGAAACAAAAGATTCGTAAAGCTTCAAAGCTTCATGAAGCAGTGTTTTGAAATCACCCATCACTAGATATTGTTGAATAAAGTCGCTATTTTTGGCGCACAAAAAGTATTCTCGTCACTATATAATATTAAGGTTGGACCACTGTAGTCACATGAACTGTTTTAAATATGTTTTTAGTAGCTTTCTGGGCATTGAAAAAGAGAGTGTTCTTGCTAGCGATGCAGGCGTTACTGAGCCATCGGATTTTATCAAAAATATCTTAATTTGTGTTCCAAAGATGAACGAAGGACTTGTGGGGGTGGAACAACATGAGGGTGAGTAATAAATGACATCATTTTGATTTTTGGGTGAACTAGCCCTTCAAGAAAACTACATAAGCCTATCCACAAGTTTCCTACGCCCCATGAGGCCTTGCGTCAAAAGTGGGAGCGTCTTCCGGTTCGAAGTAAACAAGCTGGACGTGACACTCATTCATTCAACAGTTGACAGTCATTCAAGATTTAGCGATCCAAACTTGCGAACGTTTGGGTTTAACTTAAAGATTTAAGATTCCAGCATCAATATTTGAACAATGTTTTGCAATACAAATTTTTACAGTAACAGTAATTTATTAATTTATGTTAGGAGTGCACATCAATCATGCTAAATCTAACTGATATTTATATTGACATAAAAAGAAAACACATACCTATTCAGTTGCACCTGCTTCCATTTATTTACGATCACAAGAATGCACAAAACAACTCCATTACGGTTTTTAAGTCCAAAGGCTTACACATTTAGAAATATATTGATAACATACCCTATGTTTACGTCATTTTTCTGAGCATTTCTATTAATTTTCCTCTAAATTATGTGATGATTGCAATCCGAGGACGTTTGAGCGATCTCTCCTGTCTATCTATCCTGATCCTTTCAGCCAGAGCAACAGAGGGAGCTCATGAGAGGAAAACAGGAGTTATGAGTTATACGAGTTAACCGGAGTGTGTGAATCTGTGAAAGATATGCCCATGCATCCGGTATCAACAAAGGCACAGGGAAGAGAGAGATAAAACATTAAACCAAATAAATACACGATTATAATCATATAAGAAATGTCTACGTTCCTCAAGCAGTCTCTGGTATTTTCCATAAACGTGTGTATTTATTATCGCAATGGTTAACATAAATAGCCTTTAGCATCGCATATATGACAGTGGAAATGCGACTGGCTCTGGCACGCACGGCACCAGTAGAAGTAAAATATCACATCATAAGGCTTTGGTGCTAGCATCAGTGACAGGTGAAGAACAGACAGCGGGTTCTTCATGTGTTTCAGGGCCAGGATGCTCTTGTAGACATGCAGCAGCACTTTTGTGGAAGGTCAGTAAAGTAAAGGACAATTAAGGGCACGAAAACTGTTTATTGTATTGTGATATTATTAACTAATAAATGTACTAAACTGAAATGTTGTCCCTGAGTGCCGTAGCGACATCTCTCATTAAGGTTTGCAACTTTACAAAGTAAACAATGATCCGAAAAACACTTGGCCTCTTCGCTAATTAGCACACAAAATACCATTGGTATGCTAACTCCGCCGCCTCACCGGAAGTTGTACCCACGTTCTTTTTTACAGTAGCGCCCCGCGGAAACAGGTGGATAACCCAGGGGTGTCCAAACTTGGTCCTGGAGGGCCACTGTCCTACAGAGTTTAGCTCCAACTTGCCTCAACACAACTGCCTGGAAGTTTCTAGTATGGCTAGTAAGACTTTGATTAGCTGGCTCAGGTGTGTTTAATTGGGGTTGGAGATGAACTCTTCAGAACAGTCACATGTGGCCATCCAGAAGCAGGATTGGACACCCCTGCTATAATTGATTGAAACTGCATTATTAGACTTTAATAGTTATATTTTAATTGTAACACAAATAATCACCATCTTATCTATATTAAAGCATTTTTACACAGAAAAAGCGGCACAGAAACCAACTCTGTAACGGCATAAAATCACAAAAATGTGCATTTACACAGAATGTTTAATGCTTCTCTGAAGCGGCATAAATGCATTTACACAGAAATTAAAATAGCGGGAAACAATGCTTTGAACATTACTATTTTAAAACTACAGTTTTAACAAAATGAATTTAAAAATAATCAAATAATAAACAATGAAATAAAACTCAAAATAAAAAAAATATTTTCTCTGCGTGCTATAGCTATCTCACGCTTTGATGTTTGTCATAATTCTGTGGTACTGTTATCTTCTATTTCTTAATAAAATTGTTACATTTGGATCAAGTGCTACAAAAAATGATGAATTTTTACACCGGGTACATCACCGCAGAAGAGGGCGAAAGTTTTTTTTTTTTTTTTTTCAAAGAGCCATAAAGTCACTGGCACAACAAACGAACATTGATGCTAGCGTTAGCATTTCAGGCAGAATAGCAGATGTCACCAGACCGTCGTGTGTGGGTGAAAATATCTTCCTCAAAGAGAGGATTTTTGGAATATAACATAACAATACACAATTACAGTGACGCTGATTGTGTTAAGCATTTACCGTATCTGAGAGAAATGTAGCAGCGCAGTGATCTGCCCCTTCAAAGGAAGATTATAAACGGAGACTTCACGGTGTGAGTACAGGACACTTTTACTTCACTGTCTCTTGTTGGTATACATTTTTTTTTTAAATTTTCCTAAAACAATATGAAGCGAGGTCTATATTTTGTCTCCCGATTTTGATTCTCGCGCCGCCTGAGCTGACAGTGCTTTTGGTTGTCATGACAATGACATAGTTTAGTGCGGCAAAAGCTCGCGTTCATTTACACTGAACCAAAACAGTATCAGAATCGCCTTTGATGCTAGGGGCTGAGGTGGGTCAGGCCCGGCGTATTTTAGGTCTGCTTTTATGTGGCATTGCGTCTTTACACAGAATTTTGAGCAGGTACAGACCCGGCTTAACTCGGCTGTGTAAAGATGCCTTTGCTGGGTTAATGCAGAGCCGTTAAAAACCGTTTTCCAACGGTTATATACTGGGCTAATGTAATAACTATTTCGTCATGATGATGTAATCATTCAACTGAATTTTCTCAAGCTGTTTAGTTTCATAATATTTCCTCAAGAACGTTGAGAAATAACACAGTAACAGTTCCAGTAAAAACAGAAATGTTTGTGTTGATTGTGAAGCTGTTGCTTTTCAGCTCGTTTATTAGCACAGCCTTGAATTGTTATCAGTGCTTTATCGATGTCGATGACAGTCTTCGTTTGTGTTGGGGCCATATTCTTACCGAATATAATATAAGGAATGTAGACTCTTGTTTCAAAACACTGGATCGCATATTCAACAATGAACCGAGAGTAACGGAGGCAGGGAAAGTAGGTAAGAATTAAGAAATCACATACTATTATTATTATGCTACTAAGCAATGCCTGCCGTACGAGAAGTTGTGCTGTAGTGTCGTCACAGCTAAAGGATTTGTGAGTACCGATGCGCAGTGTGATATATTCGCAATACGGCACGGCCTCGAGGGTCGTTTTGCTTTTTATAATACGTTTATTTTTTATAATAAAAATGTTAACAACCTAAATATTATTAAATGTTGTTTTATGATGTTTTATTACCCAAATTCATGAATGTTATCCTTCTGCTGGTTTACATAGGCCTAGTTCCTAACGTAACACAAAGTTGCTATGCAAGAAAGCTACAGCGCAATTATATTTCTTACAAGAGTTTTGCGTTATTGAAATCCATGATCGGTTTTATCTGTTATATTTTCCATTGTATAAAATGTAAAGTATAAAAATGTCATCAATGTGCATCGTTTGGAAGAAGTGGTCACATTCACGGTTTTCCACACTGTAGTACAATGTTTTCTTCAATATGTAAGATGTGTCCTAATTAACTTGTCACTAATTTCTGTCATTTCTACTCTGTTTTATGAATTTCAGCTAGGTTTTCTTAAACAGTAGCCTAATTAAATTTGATGAAATTTACAGTTTGTTGTTGTACAGCTATTGTTTTGTATTTCCTTCTCAGGAAGAGGCTATGACGTGATGCTGAAGAATATCTTGATAGCTGAAATTATGCCTATAGTGGAGGAATTTGACGAGCAGACAAATGATGGTAACAGATTCATCTAATTCATTTACATATATCCAGCAACCAAGTGATAACTGTTTGTTTGAGACCAGACCTAGGCTCTGACAATTAATTAGTCTATAACCAACAACCTGTAGAAGGATTTACCAGGAGACAACAGAGTAGGCTAAATATTTACTTTCAGATGTGATTCATTTGAAATAGTAGGCTAAATGTGTTGATACTCTTTATCAGTGAACTCCAACAGTACTTAGATTACAAAGGATAAACATGCCTAGAGACTCAGTTTCTTACATAACATATTCTGAAAACTGATGTGTACAAATGTGAAGTGATTGCTTACACTTTCCGCACCCAGAAACGCAGTGTATTTATGACAAGCTGGATGTGGTAAAGCTGTAAACCTGTCCGTTCCAGTGGTTTGATTACAAGTTTTACCTAATACAACAATAATTGATCTATATGCTTCTGAGAAAATACAGATTCTTGAAACTTTTCAAAAAGAAGTGCTTACTTTAGGTGATTTCTAATTGTTCAATAATTAAGTTGTTGATGCAGCATTTTAAGTACAGAGTCCATCTTTCTTTCAAACTGTGGAAAGCGGAAAAGACAGACAGAGACTGACATGAAATGTCAGGGAGAGAGCCTGATAGAACAGACATATATAATCATTGACATGCACGCTTTGAGTGGAATTGAGATAAATGGTTCTGTCCTCCCCTTTCCTCCCTTTTTTTCAGATACAGTGTATGAGTTCAGGTTACAGGCTGCAGCAAACAATTTCATTGCAGCAGCCTCAAGGCTGCCCAGAGGTGAGACTCACATTATCACTTCATTTCTTTTGCTTGGTAAACCATGAAAAACTGGACCTGAGCCTTCATCTTCAAAACTGCAGCTCTCAATTTTTTTTCTGAGTTTTGTCACAATTTCCTCTTATTTCTCTCTATCTTCATAATTTCTCTTGCCTTACAACTCAGTATTAAGCCATCATCCCAGCCATCTCAGTATTAATAACTATTAAATTACTATACATTCCTTGCACATAGATATTGCAGTATCTTAAAGTGTTTTTGTTATTTTTATTTTTATTTCTATTTCTTGCAGCCTCTGGATGTTTCCCCCCATGTGGTGAGTTACCTCTATGTCATGACCCTCCTGATGGAAAAAGTGCTTGTAATGTAATTTGAGGTCTCTCAGATTGCTAGACTGTCAGAAACCTTTGGAGAATCTTTAGGCATCTAAGGTGTCCCAGATATCCCACTGAGTACTTAAGAAACTCATTTCCCTTATGATGGTGTTCCTGTAAAGGCCAGTTCCCACCACACCAACAGACACTTCATTGGGTTTTGTTGGATCAGTGTGTTGCCCCTGTTGGTGTCTGTCTGAGCGTGTTTTCGCAGATTGAACATGCTGAAGCGTCGCTTGTCAGGTCATGGAATGTCTGACGTACTGTAATCTGGTGTTTGTCCACGTTGACGCCGTCTGTCAGTGTGGTGTAAATTTGCCTTATAAAACAGTTCCTGTCCTTGATTCTGATTTGTCAATAGCTGTGTTTTATTCACGATAAAACATGGCTATGAACGCTTCACCCAATGGTTCTGTGTATCACTACATAACACCCTCAGCAACAACTCTTAGCAACATAAAATGGTGTGTTCTCAATTGAAGCTTACTGTATTATGTAGAAGAGTATTGTGAGAAAGAGATCGAGTGAGTGAGTTTATTACCTGTATTCAGATTTAGCATTTTCCTTCAGGTCAGTCCTATGTTCATAATAAAAAATCTGTTTAAATGTCCGATGTATTATCTTGTTCTTTTAACAATTAAGGGGTTTTCCTGTGACTGACAGCACTAGTCAAAGCATTTGTCAGTTGCGTCTTGTTCCGTGTTCACAACAATTCAGTCTTTTCAATGTAAAAGTCTTTGCTACTGACTGATACACTCATAAAGACAGTCTTTGCCGCCATTTAATGGCGTAATAATGTAACTTCTGTTGCTGTTCACGGTCAGGGACTATTTTTTCCTGCGGAAGGAATGCTTTAGTGAAAGTTTACTTCATGAAAGTTGCATTGATACATATTTTTGGCTTTAATATTTGTATTGTGTGGTAACCGTTTTATAAAAGCAATAAGGTACTCGAGGCTAGTGCTGAATCGTGATTAAATCACGGCTGAAGGGTTCGCGATGTGCCTAACAACGCCCTTCAGCCGTGATTTATTCACGATACAGCACAGCCTCTCGTACCTTATTGCTTACTTAAGAACCACTGACCGTCTTTAGAATTCTTGTAGAAAATTCCATCTTTTCTTTGTTGGTTCTTCAGAACAGGGTTTTTAAGCTAGGGCGTTCACTGAAAAAAAATTAATTAATAATAATAATAACAAACATTATTACTGTTTCTTTCTGCTGTAACATTGCAAACACTGATCAGAAAACTTTTTCTATTGACACAAAATTGACACAAAAAAGAAGTCCGGGTCCAGATCATATTTTACAAATATTTATAATAGTTTTATTTTTCACAGTACATGAAAATTTTGTACATGAAAATATGTAGCTGCGTTTATATTTTAGAAAGGGGATCCTTTTGCAAGGGGATTATCATGTTTGGGGGTCCATGGCACCAAAATGTTTAAAACTCCAAAGGGTTGCGCCAGTGTGACGATCTTTTCATTTTAGATAACAATATTCAAGCTCTTCCATACACTTCTTCTCCAAACATACATGCTTTTTGATTTTCAAGTACAGTTTAAAATAAGTATTATACAACCCGAATTCTCAAATCACATGAGCCAATATTTTATTCACAATAGAACATAGATAACATAACAAATGTTTAAACAGAGAAATTTTACACTTTTATCCACTAAATGAGCTCATTTTAAATTTGATGCCTGCTGCAGGTTTCAAAAAAGTTGGCACAGGGGCAGCAAATGGCTGAAAAAGCAAGAAATTTTGAAAAGATTCAGATGGGAGAACATCTAGCAACTAATTAGGTTAATTGATATCAGGTCTGTAACATGATTAGCTATAAAAGAGATGTCTTAGAGAGGCAGAGTCTCTCAGAAGTAAAGATGGGCAGAGGCTCTCCAATCTGTGAAAGAGTGCATAAAAAGATTGTGAAATACTTTAAAAACAACGTTCCTCAATGTCAAATTGCAAAGGCTTTGCAAATCTCATCATCTACAGTGCATAACATCAAAAGATTCAGAGAAACTGGAGAAATTTCTGTGCGTAAGGGACAAGGCCGAAGACCTTTATTGGATGCCCGTGGTCTTCGGGCCCTCAGACGACACTGCATCACTCATCGGCATGATTGTGTCAATGACATTACTAAATGGGCCCAGGAATACTTCCAGAAACCACTGTCGGTAAACACAATCCGCCGTGCCATCTGCAGATGCCAACTAAAGCTCTATCATGCAAAAAGGAAGCCATATGTGAACATGGTCCAGAAGCCCCGTCGTGTCCTGTGGGTCAAGGCTCATTTAAAATGGACTGTTTCAAAGTGGAAAAGTGTTCTATGTTCAGTTCAAAAGCCAGAATCTCTGATGGTATGGGGGTGCATAAGTGCATACGGTATGGGCAGCTTGCATGTTTTGGAAGGCACTATGAATGCTGAAAGATATATAAAGGTTTTAGAGCAACATATGCTTCCCTCCAGACGACGTCTATTTCAGGGAAGGCCTTGTGTATTTCAGAAGGACAGTGCATAACCACATACTGCAGCTATTACAACAGCATGACTTCGTCGTAGAAGGGTCCGGGTGCTGAATTGGCCTGTCTGCAGTCCAGATCTTTCACCTATAGAGAAAAATACGTCAAAGACGACCACAAACTCTTCAGCAGCTGGAAACCTATATCAGGCAAGAATGGGACCAAATTTCAACACCAAAACTCCAGAAACTCATCAACTCGATGCCCAGACATCTTCACACTGTTTTGAAAAGAAAAGGAGATGCTACACCATAGTAAACATGCCCCCATCCCAAATCTTTTGAGACCTGTAGCAGGCATCAGATTTGTGCCAAAAATGAGTTCATTTTGTGCATAAAATTGTTATGTTATCTATGTTCTATTGTGAATAAAATATTGGCTCATGTGATTTGAAAGTCTTTTAGTTTTCATTTTATTTAATTTTATTCGTTTTATTCAAATTTAAAAATGTCCCAACATTTCCGGAATTCGGGTTGTAATATAAATGGGATAAAATGTATTGTTTAGGTTTCCAGGCGCAAGGTGCTGTTTATAACTGCATGACCTGTCAGTACGACTCCTGTGAGTTCCCGCTGGATTGCCCTGGTGAGTTGACAGGCTCCTTCACGTATCCAGTTTTCTGTTCAGTCTACTATGATATGTAGTTCTATGCAGCCCCACACCCACCCACTCTCTCCACACTTGACATGATGGATATGTTATAACTCAACCTGACAGAACCACCTCTGTAATTATGTAACGGCATTTACACAGCGCAGACATCTATAGCTTTTAACTCTACTTAAGAGCACAGCAAAGTTGTTAAACGAAACCTTGGGCCCTGACACACTTTCACACATAATATCATTTTGCACAGATAGCCCTGTGGGTCATCTAAGATGGCAGGCCCTCTCCCACACACTGTGGTATTCATTTCCACTCAGCACAGCTACAATTACTGCTCAACGTATCTTTTCCTTGGCTGCTCTCTCCAGAGGCTCTGTTTAAATATTATAATTAGGTGAATGGTGGGCAGACTGTGCTGCCTCTGTCCTTCTGTTGACAAAAGGCATTCAATTGCAAGGTGAAGTGTTACAGATCTGTGTCCAATGTATTTCTGTGTGTGTAATGTATGTGCTTTTACAGTGAAGCAAATCACTGTACAGGAAAACAACATGACTCAGATGTGGTGTAAGGTCCCTTTCCTGCTGCCCACAGATGCAGAGATTGTCTGGAGATATGCAGTGGTGAGGAGGAAATTACTTCAAATCATGAATGGCTGACAAAGTTTAAAATGACCAATGAGCAAAATGAATAATAATTACTATTTCATTCATTCATTCATTCATTCCCCTTGTTTTTATTTTTTTTTTATAAATACACTTGCTAAATGTGATAGTATATTAAGAATCAGAAAATTTAAACCTTTCCTTCCCATTCTTTTTTTGTACTTACAAATGCTGAACTTGACATACAGGAGAGAACGATGTTGATGGATCGGTTTGATGAGGTCACGGTTGGAGTGGATCCACTTTACTTCATCTCCTCTGCCCGGCCAGAGCACTCAGGCACCTACCAGTGTGAAATATTCTCTCAGGAGCACTCTCTGGTCCGTATCTACTACTACCTCACAGGTGACCACGCACATATGAAAAAGAATAACATTCCTGTGCTGTTGCTATTACTGATCTCACTCCCTTTATACCAAATGTCTGTGGTTTCCACCTCAGTGGTCCCTCTGGCACAGTTAGGCCATGTAGAACTACAGGATGTATTTGAACAGGCTCTCCTCCCAGGAGGCCAGTTCCGTCCCCTGTCCCCTAAGGATCCATTTACCTTGTGGGTGCCCAGTCCTGCCCTTCTCACCACCTGTCTGACTGCAATGTTTCTGCTTGTCTTCCTCATGCTAGGGTAATAATTTTCTTAATTTTCACAGTAATAATTCATTGTAGTTCCTATAATTCCCATTTTATTTTATTTCATTTCTTTTAATTTAATTTAATTTAATTTTGTTTTATTTATTTATTTTATTTTATATTATATTTTATTGAAAAGTAAAACATTAGAACAGTCTTACAACAGGGATTCCCAAGCTTTTTTTGTTAGTCGAACCCCTAAAATATTTACTTGAAGTATACCACTGAGTTTTAACTTAATATTTCAAATATTATAACACATTTGCATGTTCACAGATATCGATTAATGGCCACCAGTGTTGGGGAAAGTTACTTTTAAAAGCAATGCGTTACAATATAATGTTACTCCCTAAAAATGTAACTAATTGCGTTACTTAGTTATTTTTTGTGGAAAGTAATGTGTTACTTTACTTTTGCGTTTAAGAATAGAACCCAAAGTTCTATTTTTTGGCAAATGTAAAGGCCCTTTTACACCAAAAGTGAAATGAATAATCCTCAGGCTGAAGGAAATGCAAACTCACGCCTGTGCAGTAGAGGGTGCAGGTCAAATAAATACTGATTCTGTTTTGTGCAGGTGAGATAGGTAAATGCTCACATTTAGTAGAACTACAATAACCATCATGCTCACACAGTGTACATAATGCCTCTGCACCTCACTCCTGATTTCTCTCAACATGGGGTCAGTCAATAACAGGAAAAACAAAGTAACTTGTGTTAGTTATTTGAAAAAGTAACTCTGATATTTTGTTGCAAATTTAAAAGTAATGCGTTACTTGTAACTTGGGTTACTTGTAATGCGTTACCCCCAACACTAGGGGTATAACGGTACACAAACATGTCTGTTCGGTATGTACCGCGGTATTGAAGTTTTGATTTGGTACGGATTCGGTACAGCAAGGGGGAGAAAACAAAACATAAAATTGCTTCTCTTTTCTTCTTTTTTAATAAACAGTGGTTTACTAAACAAAATGTCTCTCTCTCTTTAAATAAATTCTATTATAATTAACATTTTCTTTTCTCTCTAAAAAAAATCTGTCTTAGCTAATGCTGCAAACTGTATACAGGGACATATGCACAGTACTATAAAAAAAAAGGTTGCTATTTATTTTTAGATGCTTCAGGACAAACACATGTACTGTTACATACTTATCCAACACTGATGGCCACGTGACATGCTGGTAAACAAATAAAATATTTAATTTTTTTAGTAAGTATTATATGTTGTTTTTATTTTTATATTATGTATCTTAATTTTATGTTTTTATGCATTAATCAATTATAACTCACAAACCCCCTGCAGTTCCCTCACAAACCTCATCTACAGTAATTGAAATTTGGAGTGAAATGTGACTGTGATATTGTTATGAAATTTATGTCAATATACAAAAAATCTTAGTGGTCCTAACATTAGACTTATGTATGCACAAAATACTGCTAAAAATAGTTTTTCCTTATGCTCAATATGATTTATTTATATTTTCTCTTCATTTTGGTCACATTATGAAATGTGACCTGGACATGTTTCCATTCGAAATTCAAAATTTTCACTTATTGTTTTATTTTATCTCTCCTTGTCCGTAGGGTGCTGTATTGGTTATCCAATCAGATTGTGATCAATGATTCTGATCCAGTCCAAGAAACAAAATCCACAGAAAAAAATAAATATTTTATTCACTGTTGAACATGGGAAAAGCAATAAATTATTAAGGCAAACGCATTTTTCACCGGTAAAGGCAATTCCCTATTGAATCAGGACCAAATTATTTAAGAATAACGTACTTTACGTAATAAATAACGTAATTTTTTTATATCGAAGTGAGTTTTTGTAAATGACTGGGAGAACATAGTAGAGGCAGTGAATCTGAGTGTATGAGTGAGGGTGTACCACTAACTCAAGTTATAAAGCCTTCTTTATGCTACTAAATATAGCCAGACATGACTCAAGGCGTTACTCTTTTTACAGTCTTTACTCAGTGTTTTCTGCTGTTGTCCCAACAACCCATTAAGACCAAACTGGGCGAGGGAAATACTTCATTGTACAGCACTGCAATTTTCCATAATGTTTGCTAGGACAATGTGTATTTTAGACCTGCAAATTTTATTACATTGTCTGGATTTTATCACAGTGCTTCAGATTTAAAGACCTAATGTATTTTTTTTCTTCTTCATAAATTACAAATACATTTAAATAAGCAGGTTTTTAGGGATGACTTCTGTTGATTATCATCATTTCCACTGGTCATATTTCTGCTTCTCGTCTCTTTTGGCACCTCCTTACCTCTACTTATCTTCTCTGAGATAAGATGTCCGCCAACTCAATGCTGAGGTCATGGCAGAGAAAACACCCAAAGTAGAAGAATACATGGTGTAAACGTAAAGTGGAAAGTAGTTTATTTTAATTCAAAGATGCAATCCTTGCCTGTGCCTGAACAGTTTTATGAACAGTTTTAAAAAAGTGCTACTTTATTCACTGGCTGTTAAAACGAGCTTTAAACTACAAAACCGGCAACAATTGTCAGCCAAGTCTCAATCACAAACTAAAATAATTGGTGCATATATGATGCAACAAATACATTTATACTGAATTATATGATGTAAATATTGTTTTACAAAACTTCTTTTTTTATATATACACACCGATCAGGCATAACATGACCACTGACAGGTGAAGTGAATAACGCGGATTATCTCTTCATCACGGCACCTGTTAGTGGGTAGGGTATATTAGGCAGCAAGTGAATATTTTGTCCTCAAAGTTGATGTGTTAGAGGCAGGAAAAATGGGCAAGCGTAAGGATTTGAGCAAGTTTGACAAGGGCCAAATTGTGATGGCTAGACGACTGGGTCAGAGCATCTCCAAAACTGTTTTTGTGGGGTGTTCCCGGTCTGCAGTGGTCAGTATCTATCAAAAGTGGTCCAAGGAAGGAACAGTGGTGAATCGGCGACAGGGTCATGGGCGGCCAAGGCTCATTGATGCATGTGGAGAGTAAAGGCTGGCCCGTGTGGTCCGATCCAACAGACGAGCTACTGTAGCTCAAATTGCTCAAGAAGTTAATGCTGGTTCTGATAGAAAGGTGTCAGAATACACAGTGCATTACAGTTTGTTGCATATGGGGCTGCATAGTCAGGGTGCCCATGCTGACATCTGTCCACCGCCGAAAGCATATAAGCATCAGAACTGGGCCACGGAGCAATGGAAGAAGGTGGCCTGGTCTGATGAATCACGTTTTTTTTTACATCACGTGGATGGCCGTGTGTGTGTGTGTGTGTGTGTTATGCTTACCTGGGGAACACATGGCACCAGCGGAGGCAGTGTGATGCTTTGGGTTCTGCTGGGTCCTGCCATCCATGTGGATGTTACTTTGACACGTACCGTCTACATAAGTATTGTCGCAAACCATGTACACCCTTTCATGGAAATGGTATTCCCTGGTGGCCTCTTTCAGCAGGATAATGCGCCCTGCCACAAAGCAAAAATGGTTCAGGAATGGTTTGAGGAACACAACAATGAGTTTGAAGTGTTGGCTTGGCCAACAAGTTCGATCCATGGAGCCCCCACCTCACAACTTACAGGACTTAAAGGATCTGCTGCTAACATCTTCGTGCCAGATACCACAGCACACCTTCAGGGGTCTAGTGGAGTCCATGTCTCGATGGGTCAGGGCTGTTTTGGCAGCAAAAGGGGGACCAACACAATATTGGGAAGGTGGTCATAATATTTTGCCTGATCTGTGTATATATAACCATTACAAAGTTCTAAAAAGTTCTAAATAAGTAAACATGTCCTATTTGAAATTACTCTCTCTCTCTCTCTCTCAAGAGTTTCCCAGAGAGAACTAACTATCCTTGCTATCAGATGTGATGCTAACTATCAGATATCAGATGGGACTTTGAAACTTAGTCATGTCTTCAAAGATGTTAATGAGAACGGTTCAAGTTTAAAAAAAAAAAAAAAAAAAAAAAAACTGTCAAAATGTTTGGTGACAGTTATCATGAAGCAACTGTGGAGACAAATAATGTTTTTTTAAAACACTGTTGGAGTCCAGCAGAATGTGTCTGTAATTGGATGTCAATTGAAGGGGGGAAAAACATTTCATCTATAGAAACTGTCCTGTGAAAACAAACAATCTGCCAACTACAGGCAGCAATATCAAGAGCATATTGATCAAAATGGACAAAAATAGGATTTAAACAATTATTTGGCAGTAAGTATCAAGATATTATAAACTCTGGACACCACCTAAGAAGTTTATGCTAATTTCCCATATATGTACCCCACAATTCTGATCAGAGGATATTACAATGGTGTTTCAAAAGGAATGTGAATGCCTTGTAAAAAGGGTTTCACCTGTCCAAACATGAAAGTAATTGTTGATCGTCTGTCACTTCATCAGTATTTAGAAATAATACCTATATGTAAATATTGTCACACCTTGGTTGCAAGGTAAAAAAGAGAGGATCCAAGTGCAGCAGTCAAACGTTTATTGAACAAAATCACTAGAAACAAAACACACTAAGAAACACAAACAGAACAACCAGGTAAACACAACAATAAAAAACAACTGAACTGAACTAAACACAGGGCTTAAATACACAGTGAACTGAGGAACTAACTAGATAATTGACAAGACACACCTGAACAGAATACTAAAGCAATCAGTGACCATGGATACAAACAGAACAAAAAACCCAACATAGAAACAGACATGAACAGAACTCAAACCGTGACAAATATTTTCCTCCATTTCATTTAAATTGTTTTTATTACATTCAGGGCTCTATTATTATATACTCTAAACTGTAGACTGCATATTAAGGGGGATCTATTTAGGGTTATCTAGTAAACTGATAAACAGGATTGATTCAAAACTCATCATCGTCATCATTTAGGCTACGTTCACAATGTCAGTCCAAATCCGATTATTTGTGTATCCGATTGGAATCTAATCTAAAATTATTGACTGTCCACATTGTGTACCGCAACATGGAGGGTTTGCAGTAGACGTGTTGTCTTATTTACAACATGACAATGTGCAGCCGCCGTGCGCTGGACTATTGCATTACGAGGCAGCGGCAGACACATAGGAGGCTGGTATGGCCGGTTTCAAAACATGTCTCCACTGTATTGTCATTTTCTGCTTGTCCGGCACTTTGCAACAACACAACCTTGTTTCTGTAGTGACTTTCAGCATGTTTCCTATAACAATGTCTGACGTTTACGTGAGAAAGTCACACAAACCATGCAAAATCCAATCAGACTGAAATGGATTTCCAGAAATGCGATTTGAATAGGATTTCAAACCACATATGAATGTAGCTCTAAACTGATTTCTAAAAATTTCATGTGATTTTTTTTTTTTTTTTTTGCTGTTCACACTTGATATATCTTGCTATATCGGATTTCAGTCGTATATACACAAAAATCAGATTTGGGTTGACAGTCTGAACATAGCCTTACCCACCCTCATGCTGTTCCAAACCTGTATGACTTACTTTCTTTTGTGAAATAAAAAGATAAGATATTTTGAACAATGTTTCAGCTGTTTTGTCCATACAATGAAAACTAATCGGCTCCAAAACATTGGACCCCACATATGGACAAAAAACATTTGGCAAAATATCTTCTTTGTGGAAGAAAAAAGTAATTCAGGTTTGGAATGATACGAGGATGAGTAAATGATTTTTATTTATTATTTGTATTAATATTTATTTTTAGTTTTTAACCTAAGTACAAGATCACATTACCAGTTATTATTTGTTGTATAGTTGTAGTATACGAATATGAGTACAGTGAATGGTGGCTGTTACAGGCATTTACTTTATCAATGAAGCTGATTCATTTGTGGTTGCTGTTGTGATGTAGCTCTGTTGTGGTGATCGAGTGCCCTGTGAGAAGTGAAACAGACATGACAGGAGCATGAACATGCTGTATGAGGCCTACACAGTTCCTCTTACTCAGAGACCTCTGTTTCCTCTTTTAATCATTCCCAGATGTGCGGTCTGGGTCTGTAGACCCTCTGACGCAAGAGACAGGGTGGGCAGGAATCCATATAATTGCAAACATTTGTTGAGGGTGAAGCGTCATTTTTACCATGGCTTGACTACCAGTAACAGACAGAGGTTTCTTCATTTTTCTCAAGCGTTATCACATTGAGGTTTTAGGTCATTGCATCTTTTTATTAGCGCCAATATGTATGTCAGGCCAAATAAAACATGAGAAAACAGAAACCCCTTGTTGGAAATTCTCTGGTTGATGTCAGTAGTAACTGACTTCTTGATGAAATGAGTAAGAATGATACAGGGCAGGTCCATTACTGGAATTTCACTCTTTTAAAAAAGTTCAAGTTGGTCACTCCACATAGAATATGTGCTTTAAATGCCTAAATATTTGGTCACATTTATCATTTCAATAGTAAAGGGGTGGTCACACTACACTTTTTGTTCCACTGACTTCCATTTATACGCATTTGAATGCGGGAGACAGGAAGCTAAAGCGAAAAATTTTTTGCGTTTTGTTACGTTCCAACATTCAAGTTTGGTGAACTCTGAACTATGAATTCGTATCACGTGAAGATGTGTGACCAACAGAAGATTTATATTTTATATTATATATAGAGGGCAAAAAAGTTCCCCACGCAGATTTCACTCGTTTTCAAGTTGGTCACGCAAATTTGGCATGCTTACCCATAAAAAGCTGCTTTGTTTGGAAGTGACTTTTTTGTGAACTGTGCTTCATGCATCACTACACTATTGACAGTGGTCAATGGACCTTTTTTGATTTTTGATTTTACCCCACCTACATTTAACTTTGCTCTGTGTGGTAAAATCCAATAATTTCAATAGAAATCTGGCAATCGGGAATTTTGCATGAGGATGAAACATTTCCCCATGCACATTTCTTATCTATTCTATAGGCTGTTTAAAACCCATTCTAGATTACAAAAAATAACTTGCATGTTGAAACATACTGAATGACCTAAAACACACATGTGGTTGACTTGTGTATTTGCTGGTAATTTTCTTACAATGATAAATGGTTTATTAAATACCACACCCTCTCATGATAATTATGACATATTAAGGGGTCATTTTCAGTCACATCACTCTTTCATGCATCGTTTTTTGTTTGAAAGTCATGAACATGACAGAAATGGAAATGGCATTGTAATCATTTTTGATGCACTTTTACTGCTACTGTAATTTATCTTTACATTTTTGAACCAAAGGAAAAAAGTAATTTTCCTTTGGTTCTGTATAAAATTCTTTAGCTTATATTGCTATTTAAGCAGTTGTTATATATTGTATAAAGGTCAATGATGTGATGGGTCATTTTTTTGTCCAAAGGCCTAAATAATAATAAAAAATGAAGATATGACATCCAAAGTATGTAAGGTAGTACAACTAGATCTCTTTTATTGAATCCAAAAGGTTTTAATTATATTTTGCTTAAATATATTTTGGTATTTTAAAGATTTTAAAGTGTCAAAACTTCATTCGGTTTAACCTTCCAAATGCCAAATGCCAAATTTGATTGTCCTTTTGCTAGATAGCTAGCAAGCTAACTAACTAGCTAGCTAGATATCATCCTGTTAGCATTGTTTGAAAATATCGTCATTCGGTATAACCTAGTGTCATACGGTAAAACTGTTATTTTCGTTAAACCGAATGACTTTTTTGTAAAAAATGAAAAAAGCAGTGTTAATTGATTATAAAAACCACATAATCTATTTCTTAACATGTATTAAAACTTCAAAATTAATTATATCTCCATTATGTTTTTTTTTTTTTTACACTTTTAAAAACCTTATTCGTCAATGACCCTTATATTGTTTTAAAGAGATCATTACAGCTTTTTTTTTTTCATTACCAGCTTTTTAACCTCCTATAATTGGGATCCACCTTGGTTGCCTTTGGTAACAGTCTAAACAAGCTATAACACTCAAACGTTCTTCATAAAATGTTTTGCATGAAGCAATTACCCCCAAATGGCACCCACCCCTTTCTGATTCACTCTGTGTTCTTGTGTGACTAGATGCTTTAAATCACACAAAAGGATAAATCATTTACTTGATCATGCATACATTATCCATCCCATAGGTAAATTATGGGCCAACGTAATTTATTTGTGGGCTGTTATCCTACAGTGTTATTGATTCTGCTGTTAAATGACACTCAAACTGATTTATGTCAGTGCTGGTCTGGATGTACAAATGTCAGGGAATCCTCCCTATATATTTTTTTCAGATAAATCAAAAAACTGTGTTTAGAGGTGCAGTCCACATCCTACATTGCTGGAAAATGTTTAAATTGCAGTTTAAAATGTAGTCAAATTCAAGTTTTGTGTCATTTTATATATTTTTGTCCATCGAAGTATAACAAACAATTTTTCATCAAATGTCCATTTTTTTTTTTACTCTAAACAAGAGCCATGTTTAAAATGCTGAGATCATTCCAGCAGTGCAAAATGAGGAATATTTATGTTGTACGTATTGTTATTTTAATTGGATAATAATTCATGGTGGACTAATTTTGTCAAACGGCAGTATTTGAAATAATTTCAGCACGTCTTCCATTAAAAAATAATTTATTTATTCTCTTGTGTTGTTTACATAACAGTTCACATTTACAAAATAATGCTGCCAATAAATATACTGACTCAACATGCTCTGTTCAAGAGCTAAAAGACAACAAAATGCCCTGTCACATTACATCAGAAAGAATTACAAGCATTGTAAATCAGCACACATCACAATTGCTTCTCATGAAATATTTCTGTCATATTTGTGTTAGTAGTCATTCAACATATGCTAAAATATCATCAGCAGCACATGGTCAGTGCTGTTCACTGTGTCGGGTATGTATCTCTTTATCTGCATTCTTTAAATAATATGTATATAAGTGTTGTAACAGGAGGTCTTAGTTTGTCCTCAGTTATCTCAACCATAAATCAATATCACTTCAGTAAGCTCAATGATGTAAAGTGATGTTAGATGTAATGTTAGAATTTCTTCACTAAAAATAACATAACTGTAAAATTTGGTTCACTGTTATATTTGTTTAATTTAAAACCCCACAGCATCCTTGTTGACTGTATATGGTTGATTTCTGCACATTTAATATAATCATTGTATTTCATAAAGACAGGTAGTTTCCACATCATTTCTGAACTCTAAATTCATGGTATTAATGGACAACATAAATTGCATAAAAATGTACCACACTAAAATTTATAAAAAAAATCATAAATAAAATTGCAAGTTTAAAAACAATCTATAAATAAAATTGCATGGAAAAACATGAAAAAGTGCAAGTTTTCTTAAATAAATAAAAAATGTGTGCAATTAATTGTCTTATACATTCACAGTGTAACTCTGTGAGCGTTTTCGGAGTAATCTCCGAAACCACATCCAATAGAGGCAGATCATTACAAGCCAGTAGCAGACATAAGCTGCAGATCCAAATATCAAAAACTTGATCTCTTCTTTTTTTCCATCTGTTGTCCATTTCTCATTGTATTCCCTGTAGATTGTGTACCCCAGGCCTCCCAACAAGATAGCTGCCCACACTGAAAGTGGTACCAGGGGAATATAGTTCCCCACCATCTTACGACGGCCCGATGTCCCCCAGCTGCTTTTGTTCATGGTGATAATGGCAAAGTATTTGGCAGGCAGGAGGCTGGTCATGTAGAGGGCAGAGTATAAGGACATGAAGAGCATCACTGCATTTTGTCGTAGGATGCAGGCATAAGCTGCCTTTACCAGACCAATCAACTGGATGCAGCACAAAACCCACAAAATGTCCCACAGAGTGCCTGTCCAGAAGAGCTTGATAATGGTGGCAGTAACAAAAAAAGGAAAGATGCCTGAGACAATGGATTCGTAGGTCATCCACAGGTTATGCTTGTGCCACCACATGGCATTATAGAGCCATTCACGAAAGTAGGATTTGGTCCAACGCGTCTGCTGATTGAGCCAGCGCAGAAACTGTGCAGGAGTCTCTGTGTAGCACTTAGAACGGGCAGTGTACCTTATAGGAACAGAAACGCAATGTTAAAACGTGTGTTTGAAATGAAATACAGTTTAGAAGTATTCAACAGACTGTCATGCTTGTTATGGAGGACGATCATTAACGATTTTACTTCTAATTCATCAATGGTGAATCATATTTGGCCATACGGTAAGTACTTACTTTGTAGCATAGCCCATGCTTAGCATTCGATTGGTGAGATGCCGGTCATCCCCAAAAGTACAGTGGGTGCCGAGAAACTTCTGGTTGTACCAGGATTCCAGAAACTGCTGCAGAAGGTCATTCCTATAAAGACCTGAAGCAAAAATAATGATACTCAGTTATTCCTATTAAAACTAGGATCAGAGTAACAAGTAAAATACGCCTACTAGGGTCAAAATCATACAACAACATTTTAATCAGTGTTTGATTAGTGAACCAAAGATAGTTTAAATACTTATTAATAAAACATGCTGTTTGTAACACATTTTACTTTTTGAGTGTATTTGAATGAAACGGAATATTCAATGAGGAAAATTTGTAGAACGGGACTTGATTTTATCCATCTTGAATTGATTAGATTGCTATAAAATGTAGCCGAATGTTATAGCAATGGCTAAATAGCAAAGTGGCTTAATATTATCCAATAGACTGTCGTGACATCCGTGGCAAAAGAACATTGTTTCAGAGGCAACACAAGTTATGTGATTTAATATATTTTGATTAAATATTAAATGAAGACAAAGTTTTTTATTTGAAATAAGCGCATCTATGACTCGTTCAATATAAGACCAAGAACATGCATTTATACATAGTACAAAAGGTCAATTTTGATTCACATAAACTTCTAAGAGGTTCTGAATTACCTAAGGGGCCGCTGATACAGGAGACACAGTCAAAGAAGGACTGGCAGGACCTCTCAATGTTAAACGCCATCCAGTAGCGCAGGCTGCTCATGAAGCTGATATAGGAATCTTTCAGATTAAGGATCATTACATCGCCTCCCACGGCACCGTATTTCTGGTTACTCTCCAGCACCTTGCAGAGCTCTACTGTTGCCAAGGGGTCTAATTTTGTATCTGAATCGCATACCTAAAAAAGTACAATATGAAGAAAATGGAAGAGTTATGGAGTATTTCTTTCATACACGTTACTTGTTACCCTAAAATTCAATGCTCAATTTGTACTTAGTATAAGCTTATGTGCTTGTAAATATCACTAACCTGTATATAATCCACAGAGGATCCTAGTGCCTTGAATGCTGTATACATCACTTCCCTCTTTCCTCCCCATTTTTGCATGATGCACACACACTTCTTGGTCCTAATGAGTTCTTCAACCTCTAAACGCTGAGGGTCTTCAAACATCACCCCATCATTTCCTTCTAGACCATCAGCTTCAGCTGCATCTTTTTCTTGGCCAGTGGGGTTCCAAGAGTGGTAGTTGTTTTGCCATATATAACAGCCAGGATCCTGGTCTGCAAAGACCTCACGAAACATCTCCATCATGTAGCGGTCATCTTCTGAGTTTCCGTCCACCACCATGACAATGCGTAGCAGCTCAGATGGATACTGCAGAGCCCGTACTGACAGAAGGCACTCTCGGAGATAAGCGGGGTCCTCCTGATAGGCTGATATTGTGAAGCCAATGGATTTTGTGTAGGAGCAAGGTTTGCGTCTTGCATGCATGCGCCGATGCTCCACAAAGGCAAAAAGGCTCTGAATTAGGACGTGGAAGCTTAGCAGCACTCCATAGAAACCCAATGAGATGATGTTAAATGGAGATGTAGCTATCTGGAAACCATAAATGTACGCCCATAACATCACCCCAAGGACCAGGAGAGCAAAAAGAAATGTAAGAATGGCTCGGATCAGAGAGCCAAAACTCTTTAATACTGGCTTGATATCCATTTTATTATCAAAATGCTAGAAATAATAGAAAAAGAAAAGTATGAAAAAAAGAATTACTTTTGGAAGGAAAAACACTATTTTAGTAATCATCATCATCAAAAATGTAACCTGGAATAAACATCAGGTAAAATAACTGAGTGTGATTTTTTAAAATTACACTTTTAATATAATGTGTAATCACACATGTAAATAGTATAGAATTAAATAAATCAGCTGTTATTCACATACCTATTCGGACAAATCTTCACCCAGGTTTATTCACCCTTTCCTTGACCTCCAGATCTAACTGTTCATTCAGGACCTTATAGGCTCTCTTATAAGCTCAGGAAACATCCCTTCTGCAGATGTGTAATGAGCTACAAATGTGCCTTAGCTCAGATCACGCCCCACTCAAAGGACTTCCATGACTCACACAACACAGTACGTCAAAACTCGGTACTCCTCTTATTGCATTTAATGTTGGGTATGTGAGACTTACAGAAGATGAATATTTGTTGGTTAAAGTTCAGAGTATCTTAGGGAATAGTCAGGGTTCACAAGATGTGCACTGTTGATAATTAGAGTATCACACTGATTTTTGCACTTTTTTCCCGTTTATGTTTAAAGATGAAAATCATTATAAATCAAGAATATATATATATATATATATATATATATATAAATGTTTGTGTGTGTGTGTGTGTGTGATAAATTGTAGAAGGGGCTGCTCCTCTTGTTTTATTGTAATGTAAATAACACACTCACTCACACACACACACATGAGAAAAACAGCTTATAAACCATACTAAGTGATGTTTTTTGAAAATGTTACTAAATAGGTTTAGGGATAGACTTAGGGGATAGAATATACAGTTTGTACAGTATAAAAACCAAAATGAAAGTCCCCATAAAACATGAAAAATCAGTGAGTGCGCGCGCACACACTGGTTTGTTTTGCTATCTTAGTGAGGACATTCCATAGGCGTAATGGGTTTTATACTGTACAAACTGTACATTCTATCCCCCTACATTACCCCTACCCCTAAACCTACCTATCACAGAAAACATTCTGCATTTTTACATTTTTAATAAAACATTGTTTACTATGTTTTTAAAGCTATTTTAAATATGAGGACTCATGAAATGTCCTATTTCATGTTTACGTCGTAGTACCAGTGTAATACCCATGTCATTATACAAATTTGTGTCCTCATAAATCACAAAAACATGAAAAATCAGTGAGTGTGTGCGTGTGTGTGTGTGTGTGTGTGTGTCCTGTTCAAGTTGATGCTTTCACACAGCCATATCGCCCAAGATTGGTGCCCAATGAAGCTAAGCAGTGTTGAGCCTGGTCAGTACCTGGATGTCAGACATCCTGGGAAAATCCCCATCCACTGAACTGGCTCTGTCACTCTCTCCTCTCCACCTATAGCTCGTGTATGGTGAGCTCACTGGCGCCGTTGTACTGTGGCTGCCGTCGCATCATCCAAGTGGATGCTGCACACTGGTAGTGGTTGAGGAGACCCCCTGGCATGAATGTAAAGTGCTTTGGGTGTACAGTAGTACATAGGAGATGCGCTATATAAACCTAATTCATTCATTCATTCATTCTCTGAATCCTTGGAGTTATGCAAACAGGACCTGTAATCCTGGTTTCCTACACAGATTTCAAAGTTTTTTTTTTTGCTAAATGTGCGTATTTGACTCTATAAATAATTTCTGGGCTTGTCAGTGATGTCACTGTTGCAGTATCTTATCGAGGAAACTAGAGGGTGTATAATAAGAAAGGAAAAACTATCCCTTCACCTCATTAGATAAGTTTTTTACGCAAAAATATCAATACTCTCCATTTATCTGAGATAAGTAGGGCTTTTCTAAAGAGCATATTTTATAGTTTCACGGCTTGATCTTTTTATACGACTCCACTGGCTCTATTTAAGAAAACAGAATGTTGCCCTCTTGTGGTACAGTATTGTGTTCTCCTGATATCAATGTGAATTTTTGTCTGTACACCTGCTGTAATGTTCTTGACTAGCACAGGTTATATTTTACAAACGTAGTTTTAATTAATCGAGCCAGTCATATGCACAGGGTTTCTGCCACATTATTCAATAATGTTATATAGGCCTACTTATACTCATTTACTGCTATTGTTACTTTCTGGGATGTTCCCCGAAATAAGAGGCAGAAGAAAGGCTTGCTCAGTTGACTTGACCATTTCTAAGTATTATATAGTTGTCAGAGATTAAAATCTTTATATAGGATAATAGGCCTATATAAAAATGGTTTATCTGGATAACCCTAATTTTGGCTTTTAAAGTTCCAAAGATGAATTTTTTTAATGGGGTTAGGTATGAAAGTTGTTTAAGTTTATACAACTGGGGCCGTATTCACAAAATATTTTATCTTACCACTAAGAGTTCTCCTAAATAGAAGTAAAAGTTCTTAGCTAAGAGTTTTCTCTTAAAACCTATTCACAAAGCTGCTGAGACCAACATTTACTAAGGAATAGACTGAAGTCTGAAGCTAAGAGTAAGGGCGGGGTTGACCTCGTTGCTATGGATGATGTCAACACGCTTACTAACTATGCCGACAGTGATTGGCTGATGGGGAGGAGACGTGATTTAATCATAGAAATATTGTAGAATGAGGTATCATGTTTCCATATTAAAATAAAGGTTTTAAAATACAAATGTTGCCATATTCAAATAAAGATTTTAAAATGTAGGCTCAGCCTAATTAAATAATTAAAGCCTAATTAAACTAGTATATGTTGAGCTAATTGTCAGCCTCTTACATGTCTGCGTCTCGAGAGAACGCAGAATTCAAGCGACAAATGATGCAAAGTTTGGGAGTATGTTCAAACGGTCTATCTAATCAGCTCGAGTGGAGGTATACCTGTATATACACAGGCGAGAGCCGACTCACCTATTACCTAACAGTTTTCTGCATCCCTCCACCACCCCGTTCCCCACCAAGCTCGGAGCCCTCGATCCCCTTGGACATCACGCCACATACACTTATAATAGTTTTTTTTTTTTTTTTTTTTTTACTCTATGCGATCATTTGTAAGAACTGCCACAGGTTATCAGACATTATTTATTTATTTATTAAAGATTTATTTTTGGCGTCTTATCGTAGATTCAAATCTATAAATCAAAATTGCATTTATGAAAGAAAAGGTTCAGCACCTAAGGCTCTATCGCTATTGTCTCATGGTGTACAGTGTCTTTGGGCGGATTAGGATTGTTTGTGATTTAGTCTTAGTGATTTAGGAGTCCTCTTGACTACTCCTAACATTTCACAGATTTAGGAGCTAGTTTTAGCGCTAAAATGCTTTGTGAAATACTCTTAGAGCAAAAATTTAGCTAAAATTAGGACTGACACGCCCATTATTTTTAAGAGTATCTCCTAAATCTGCAAGTTAGGACCTACTTTTAGCCTTAAGATGTTTTGTGAATACGGCCCCAGATCTTCAAATTTGATTTAGAACAAATCCCGTTTTTCGCATCACCATGTTATACCAGCAGAGGGCAGCACCACATCGTCTTGTTTTCTCTGTGACTCGGTCGCCCCCTATTGTTCTGTTTCCGAATGCCTTTCTATAGCCTAAGTGTATATGAACAAACAAGATCATAAATAAGAAAATGAAACAATGCAGTCTTGTCCCTCGACCTAAGGTATTTATATGTGTTTATAGCAAAGGATCTAAAGGGCACCCACAAGCTGTTTTGATCAGCAAATTAGATAGTTGACTTAGTGGGGAAGTTGGAATAGGCAAGATTTAAAAAAAAAAAAAAAAAAAAAAAAAAACTATTTCATAACATGCTGTGGAAAGGAACTTGCAAGAGATTTTAAATAGGGCCTATGCTATATAGGCTATGACATAAAAGAAACTCCTATGACAATGTTTTGCAATGTTGGTGCTTTTCTTATTTCTTTTTATATTCATCTTCGTGAGTTGTTTGTGACTAATGCCTTTTTCTTTTAAAAGTGATCTAATTTTTGTCATAATAATCTATCTTTCAAAACACTAATTTGTGGCAGATGACATTAATTGTATAGCTTATATAGCAGGTTGTTATTAGTGTAGGACTAATGTGGATATACAACACTTCAAGAGCTCTCAGACACAAGAAACAATATTATTTTTAAAATTTCATATTCGTTTCTTTCAATTTTTCTATAAAAAATAGAAACCACATTGAGCTCCTGAGAAACTTTAATGCAATCTTCAATCTTTAATAACGAGTTGAGAACCATGTAGCTCAACTCAAGTGCAACAGTGCAATTTTGATTATTTTTTAGACATTTCTAGAATTATTTTTCTTCCATTTTCTTATCTCTCACTATTTCCTAATAGCAGTCTCAGTGGAAAATTGAATAGAGGGTTTGCTTTAATGCCACAGTAAATAAATAAAGTTAGTTAGTTAGTCAGTCTTGTGTGTACAATTGTTAAATCATGTAGCCTATTAAGTAATGGCTGTAGATTTCAGGCAGCAGATTGTCAGGTACTCTGTATAAACACATGTGCCAAGGTGTTTATCAGTGGCAGACAGAAAAACAGATGTAAGAGTACATTTCACTAACCCCATGATTATATGTACTTAACTTTTAAATATAATGCATTCCCATCCAGTATGGGCAAGTTCTCTTCTATTCGCTCTTTAAGTCACAGCTGACTTGCTTTTATTTGTTGAACTTCAAAGGACATGGTAAGAAGTTCTGGGCATTGGTATAATGATGAAAATAAACTTTCCTTTTCTTTTTCTTTAATGGTCTTTTTTGGTCCCCTCTGTCTTCAGGACTGCAATGGTTATTTACTGTTCAAAAATGTGTAGACTTTAGAAGAAAGTTCTTTGTGTGTGTGTGTGTGTGTGTGGCCTATTTTGAAAAACACAAATCACATGGGTAACACTTTAGAAAACTGATCCTTCATTAATAAATAACTACACAGGAACACATGAGTAATGCATTATTAACACTCTAGTAACTACTATTAACTAACAAGAAACTCTGATTAATGAATTAGTAAGTAATAGCAAAGACTGTAGAATAACACAAGACGTGTCACTCGTATTATTATGAATGGGAGAAAGTGCAACGCGCAATATGGCGGAATAAGTCCCGCCTTCTAAATAAGAGCCAATCGCCGACTGGTAAAATCATCGCGTCACTGCAGCGGCCGTTAAAAGCACCGGTTACTATAGAAACAGTCAGACGCGCGCCTCCGAAATGAGGCGCAAGAGACGCGCATTTAGGTCTGCGCATGCGCATTAGCTTGATTCAGCCTAAAAAATACTTTTTTTTTTTGTCATGATTCGAGCGTTGGAGACCGTTGTTGTCAGATTTCATTGGTGATTACAAATATGAAATTTAATCAAAAGCTTGGCAAGCAGCTTTGGAGAATTTGATGTTTCCCCATTCAAAGAGATAGGAGTTGCACTTGGATGCCCGAGAGGCGTTTCAAAGATGGCCGCCGAGTGAAATGACTTGTCTTACCCCTTTGGTGCTCCTCGTTTGGGAGTCACACTTGTGCTCTTCACGGTCAAAAGTGATCAGACTCCTAAAATTCAATTTTTTTCTCCCTCAGCAAAACGAATAATTTATATTTGTTGAATAATATTTTTACTTTTTTGTATTTTGAGAGAATTTCATGATACTAATTAATATTATAAATTTTTTAGCGCCATCTAGTGAGAGTATAAAAAGAAAAATGTGTAATACTATGGTGTAACCACTAGATACTTGTACAGCTCTCTATGGAGAGGCTTGTGAATTCCTTAGTTGTTTCTGGACATATTTACCTAATTTTTTAGGTTGAGGATATGAATATATATTTAGACATTCTCAAAGACTGTTTCTTATCAAGTTTTAAATACATTTTTGTAAGAAATATTGATTTGAAGTGTTAGTTTTTGCATTATGATTACAGTCAAACCTAAACATTGTGTTAGAAAGAGAATTCATAAAAAATGCCACGTGACTTTTTTTTTTTTTACTTTTTGTGCTCTTGACACAGAGCTCCTGCAAAAAAAAAAAAATGCGAAGGAAGAAGCCTGTACTTCCAAGTGCACAGTTCATAAGTGTGTGTGTATAATGTGTGTGTGTGTGTGTGAGTGGGTGCATCTATATCACACTCTTGATGTTTTAGAGTGTCACCCCTTTACTGCTGTGTACATTTTTTCAGAATTGTGGCCGATTTGTAGATTGTACACACCAAAATTCTCCAAACTTTTGTGTTTTTGTTGATTTTCCATTCATTTCCTATGGTCGGTCATTTTTGACCGAAGAACACAAGTGTAACTATTTTTTTTACGACCACTTGGACTTTTCGAATCATGCTCTCAATTTTTTTTTTGTGTATTCGCATACCAATTGACATAAAAATCACCAAGTTTCAACCCATTTTGATGAAGCTACAATTTTTTAAAAATTCAAAACGAAGATTTTAATATTATTTTATATTGTACCAAAGGGGTATCATGTGTGCGTGTGTGTGTGTGTGCATGAGAATAGGTGTTTATTCCACTCTTGATGTTTTAGAGTGTCACTCCTTCAATGCTGTGAGCTTTTCCTGCATTATTACTGAATTATTGAATGGATTTCACATATTATCAAAACTTTGCTCTGTGTTACAGACAGTGGTTTATAGGGTGTGTGTGTGTGTGTGTGTGTGTGTGTGTGTAAGTGTGTGTGTGTGTGTGTGCGCTCATGTGTGAGTGGGTGTGTCTAAATCACACTCTTGATGTTTTAGAGTGTCACTCCTTCAATGCTGTGAGCTTTTTCTGCATTATTACTGAATTATTGAATGGATTTCACATATTATCAAAACTTTGCTCTGTGTTACAGACAGTGGTTTATAGGGTGTGTGTGTGTGTAAGTGTGTGTGTGTGCGCTCATGTGTGAGTGGGTGTGTCTAAATCACACTCTTGATGTTTTAGAGTGTCACCCCTTTACTGCTGTGTACTTTTTTTTCAAAATTGTGGCCGATTTGTAGATTGTACACACTAAAATTCTCCAAACTTTTGTGTTTTTGTCGATTTCCCATTCATTTCCTAAGGTCGGTCACTTTTGACCGAAGACAACAAGTGTTACTATTTTTTTTACGACCACTTAGCATGCTCGAATCATATCCTCAATTTTTTTTTGTGTTCACATTCCAAATGCCATAAAAGTCACCAAGTTTCGTACCATTCCGATGAAGCTGCGGTTTTTAACATTTCAAAACAGAAATTTTTTCAGTCAAAAGTGACCGAAGAGAACCAAAGGGACTTTGGTAATAGTGCTAAGTTGAAGGTGGTAGTTCACTATTAGCTAATCAGTAACTACCTTTTCTTTCATACCTCCCAGAGAACTACTAAGAACTACTATATACAGGTTCATAATTAATGTGAATAATGCATAATGTATAATTAATTCTAAACTGAAGATCATGGTAACCCACTAGTAATCACTGAAGTATTACCAAATCCTTCAGAAGGAATTACTAAAAATTTGGATCAGTATTCTAAAGTGAGAAACATGATAACTCTTTAGTTCTCTGACTCTTTAGTAACTACTGAAGTCATTGTAAACTTTTGAGGTTTTTGTAAAGTACTGGATAGTAATAACTCAAGAGTTACTACATGATTCTAAAGGAACTACTACTTATTTGGATCAGAATTCTAAAGTGAAGATCATGGTAACCCACTAGTAATTACTTAAGTGTTACCAAATACATCAGAAGGAATTACTGTACAAAACTGCACAAAAACCTCAAAAGTTTACCATGACTTCAGTAGTTACTAGAAAGTTAATATGTTTTTCACTTTAATACTGATCCAAATAATTAGTAATTCCTTCTTAAGTATTTGGTAAAACTTCAGTCATTACTAGTGGGTTACCATGACCTTTACTTTAGAATTAATTATGCATTATGCATCATTCATGTTCATTATGAGCCTGTATATAGTAATTCTTAATTAGCTCTCTGGGAGGTGTGAAAAAACAGTAGTTACTGATAAGCTAATAGTGAACTACCACATTCAACTGAGCACTATTACTTATTAATTCATTAATCAGAGTTTCCTGTTAGTTAATAGTAGTTACTAGAGTGTTAATAATGCATTACTCATTTGTTCCTGTGTAGTTATTCATTAATGAAGGATTAGTATTCTAAAGTGTTACCATCACATGACGTCAAATAACACAAATTGGGAAGAGTAAATATTGCTCATGAATTATGATGACCGTTAAATGAGGAAGTGGTTTCATTATTTTTTGGTCAAACCAATGAACATTAAACCAAAAAAAATTACTGTGGAATAAGTTGACGTTACAATAAAAAAATAAATTCAAATTGTACATTTAGAAGAGCCACTTTTAAGAAGAGAGAACATATGTGAAGTTTGATGGTGAAGATAACACTGGCAGGCTATTGCATGTTCAGATTAATCCCTCATACACATGATAAATGCAGATGATGCACATGATCTTAATCATAATGTCAACCTTGCTAATCAGTGAATATATCACAGCTAATCTTAGCCGAATACTATGATGACTAACATTTGTCCTGTTTTGTTAGAATGTTTTTATGATAATAAAAGTGGTAACACTTTACAATAAGGTTTCATTAGTTAACATTACTTAACTTAATTTCAACATTTACTAATACATTATCAAATGTTGTATTTGCTAACAATAGTTAATGCATTGTGAGCTAATATGAACAAACAACGAACAGCTGGATTTTTAATAACTAACATTAACAAAGATTAATAAATATTGTAACAGATGTATTGCTCATTGTTAGTTCATGTTAGTTAACACATTGACTGATGTTAACAAATGAAACCTTATTGTGAAGTGTTAACATGAAAGTAATAGTGAAACCTTTTTTTGTAAAGTGGAAGTTAAGGTGTAAAACTACTGAGGCAAAAGTGAATTTCACAACTTTGCATCTGCTATAGCATCAGTGGAAAAACACAGGGGAATACCCATAAGTTCTGCATTTGAAAAATGTGTTTGGTTATAGCACGAGAACTTACAATGATGTGGAAATAATAGTTATTAATGAATATGTTTGATCTCTATTGTTTTTTTAATTATGTTTTGTTACAAAAAGCAGGGTTGCCTTTGGTGAAGTTTAGTAGAGATCAAGGTCTTGTGCCTAACACTTCCTGTTTTAAATCAGGGGCCGTTAAATCTTCTTAAGAAAGAAGCTAAGAAAATTCTTAAGATAAATTCTAAGAAGTTCTAAGAATGTTCCTAAGCACAATTCTTGAAAAATTCTTAGGAAGTTCTGAAATATTTTCTTAAGAACTTAGGGCAAGATCTTAATTTTTTTTACTTAAGAAGAAAATGAAAGATGTTTATTTGATTGAAAGGGGGTAATTGCTGAAGACTCACTGAATGAAAAACACCTCAAAGCCTGTCACTGCCTGTAGATTAGGCTACCGTAGATATCATAATGAGCGCGCGGACTATTTTCATTGTGGTTGTTTGACGGGAGCTAATCACGCTGTCATGTTTTTAATGGACGGTGTGTGCTGCCTCGCTAGTTCTAACTTACGGAGCCTTGCACATGACATGCAGAAAAAAAAGTAGGCTAAATCATGCTCATGATTTACTAATTCTTTTCCTCGATTTGCTAAATCGTGCACACTGTTTATAAATAGAGGAAACGAATAAGTAAATCGTACTAACGTCTTGTCCGTTCTCCGTACAAGCTTGAGCGAGCGCATCATATACAGGTACGCGCAAATGATCAATAGTGTAATTTCAGACGTTAGACTGCTCGTCCACATTCAGGGTACAAGTAATATGTATTATATTTAGCTAGCTAGTGTTATGTTGTATGCTTAATATTTGAAACGACCCAATAAATTCATTGAGCATCTATTTAAGACAGGTTGGAGGTTATCCTAACTTTAAGAAGTTATTTACGATGATTTTTAAGAACATTCTTTTCGGGAATATGAATACTTCTTAAATTTGGTCATAAGAACAATCTTAAGGAAAAAGATAAGAACATTCTTAAGAAGATTTTTTTGGGAATACAAAATATTAGTATCTTTTTTCTTAAGTTAGAAAATAAGAAGAAATTGGCAGTTAAGAAGAATTTTATTCTTAAGAACGTTTCGTGAATCCGGCCCCTGTACCTGACAAAAAGTTTAGAAACACCATATATGTATGAATGGACCATTTGTTAAAACAAGAAACAATAAAGCTGCAAGCAGCGATGAAAGGGCCCTCACACCTGGGGCACTTAATGAAAATTTTGTAGGTGGCGCTATTGAGCCATTTTGCCACACCTAATTCTGAAACCCATATCAGGCATAAATTTTCACCACTTCTGACGTGTGTGCAAAGTTTCATGAGTTTTCGAGCATGTTTAGGCCCTCAAAAATGCGATTCATTTCGGAGAAGAAGAAGAATTGACTGAGCAATTACAATAGGGTCCTCACACCATCGGTGCTCAGCCCCTAAATAGGAAAAATTAAGTGACAGGAAACAAGAAATATATAGGCGTCAAGACAGATGCAAATGAAAACCACAACAAAGTTCCACAACTTCTAGTTACATGGCATATGTTGGCAAAAAGAAAGTTGTATGCATCGTGCTGTTGTTTTGAAAGTTGCTGATGTTCTAAAAGTCACATGTGTAAAGACAGAAGCTGTTGTGGGAAGACAGAAGCTGTTGTGTAAAGACAGAAGCTTCAAAATTTCTCTCGCCAGTGACATTGTGTCAGTATCCACACTGAAAGTTAAACTGAAATATGGCTCAGTGCTCCCACAAAAAGCAGCATGTGCCCAACAGATGCTGCCTTTTTCAGATGATGAAACAGTGTTTGCTGAATGTGGTCAATGGAGGAAGTGAAAAAAAAAAGAAAAAAGTGGGAAGACAAAATTTCACTGTCCTCTCTTGTGTGTGTAAGGCAATGTTTATTGACTTTGTCTATATGCCAGTTGCCTGGTTCCTATTTTCCACTCCCTAAAATGCATATGTGCATATCTTGCATGGTTTCTTATGTTCATGTGAAAAACAAAGAGCCTTTATTCTCCATTCAGTCTTTATTATCACTAAGGGACACTGTCTCTGTACATTCCAATATGCTGTTTTAGACAGAAAGCCTTTCAGATTTTCTGACAGTATGTTGTATCTACACACCGGTCTGCCTGTTTGCTGCCATTGCGGTGAAGTCTTATATATTTGTGTCGCTGGTTACAAACACTGTGGTTGGGAGTTGAGACAAAGTAATAGGATGTGGGTCTGGCAGGAGAGCTCCAGCATTCCCTCTTTGTTGATTTTTGGTCAGACCGGCAAAGCAAAAGTGGGGAGAAAATCTTTGACTCAATAACAAAATTCTTGACCTCTCAGCTGTAATGCCACCACAGTTTTCACTCCCACTCTGCCTTCCTGATTCACACAAAATCCTGAAGTTGACATGAATGGGAATTCACTCCACCTTTTGGTGGTTACAGAAGCAACTGCATCCTGCAACTCTCTCATTCAATACATTGATTGATCAGTTTAGCTGATTCAATGTATACAACTGACTGCTTATTTGATGCACTTAGTAAAATCAGTTACACTGTTCTAAGTAAAAATAAGTATTAAAAATAAGAACCAAAGAATTAAATCGTACAACTGAGCATGCATCTGTAAAGAGTAATAAATGTGAGTGCATACAACAGTGTTAATTTTAGAACGAAAGCAGGAAAAGAGATTTCTGGTCAGTGTTACTTTCCAAAAGAAATCCAGCTGGTTGCAGCAAAAAACTTGAAGTTTCAAAATCTTTTCTGTTCTCATGTTTGTTCTGCTAAAATGAGGGTTGGAACTAGAATAGGGTTGTGAGGATTTTCCCCTAACAGCTACATAAACACAGGGTGGAAGTCTGTACAGTGCCTCATTAGATTTTTCACTGCCACAAAATGAGAGCAGAGCAAGTTCATTTTCAACCCTTTGGATCTGTTTATTTCATGACCACACCCTGACTTCATCTGCACAAAAGAATCTACTCCAACCAAGCCCCCAGCCCAGGCACAAACCTACTCTCTGCCCCATAGTCCCACTAGTTGTTTTACACACCCAAATTGGTATTTATGTTAGCTGACCAAATTGCAAGTTTGAGAGACCTGGGTGCCCACAAACTATAGGATCTATTAATATCCCATGCAGACACCATCATTATGAATGACTCATAATAGCTTTATGGGAAAACTTAGGACAATCAATTAAAAAAGCAAAACTTATTGGAAATTTGGATTTCATAACTAAAATATAAATCGGCAACATGACCTTTTGATATGTTGCAATATTTGATAGGATATTGCAACATGTAGGCTAAACTATCAAAATACTTTTTGTTAAATAAAAGCATATGTCTTACTGCAATAGTTATATAGATAGGATTGATGGGATAAGAAACATTAAGCAGTCTCTTTTAATCTCACTTGAAGTTTGTAAAAAAAAAACATTTTTTCCTGCTGCCCGCTATGAAAACACTCAGCATTAGTCACAATATAAATAACATGATAAGGAAAATTTACATTTAGCTTTTGGGTGGTGCTCTTCACTATTGCAAAACGAATGATGTATTTAATCACTTAAGTTTCCACACCCTCCTCTCCCCTCATCCTGTCTTTTTTTCGTTCTAACTTTATCTTCCTCCGCACATCTGTATTGGCAGTGTAGGCTACATGACTTTTAGATTGGTTACTTATGCTCTCTCAGGACTAGACGGGTGCAATCAATTTTAAAGTCAGAGGAATTTAAAAGCTCTGGAAAGAAAAAAGTTTTCATCCTAATGTTCTGCAGCCGTTTCCAGTAAACCCCAAAGTGAGAAGGTTAAGAAAACCTTTACACACTGTCTGAACCGGGCGTGTCCATTGGCACAGCTGTCTTCACTGGACGCGTCAAAGCGAGCGTCCCAACAAGATCAGCTCAATGATATGTCTTTCTTTGTTTATTTGTCTTGATTTTAGAAGTAGCACAAGCGTATGTATTACATCAGAAATAGAACAGGACATCCGTCTACTGTCATTGCTACACATCCACTGTAGACAACATCAATTATTGTGTTTATTTGATGCGACGCGACGATCACGTCCAGTAAAGCAGGGTGTTAGTGATTAAAGACTTCAAATTATAACTAAAGGTTTTCTTAACTTATGGGGTTTATTGCAAGCTTGCAACTGACATCTTGACTTGTGCATGTTTGTATACAAAACCAGCTCTGAATAGACTATTGCAAAATCCCTGTCTCTGATTCATGTCATTTAGGCTGTGGGCTCAAATTGACTGTCTTGTGTACACCATAATGAGCCATTTGACAGACAGAGTGTGATTTGGAGATTTTTATGCAAACAGGCGTTATAGAGTCACATATACACTGCTCAAAAAAATGAAAGGAACACTTTTTAATCAGAGAATAGCATCAAGTCAGTTAAACTCCTGGGATATTGATCTGGTCAGTTAAGTAACAGAGGGGGTTGTTAATCAGTTTCAGCTGCTTTGGTGTTAATGAAATTAACAACAGGTGCACTAGATGGGCAACAATGAGACAACCCCCAAAACAGGAATGGTTTTACAGGTGACATTTTTTCCCTACTTATCTTTTCTGACTGTTTTTCACTAGTTTTGCATTTGGCTAGGGTCAGTGTCATTACTGGTAGCATGAGGCGTCACCTGGACCCTACAGAGGTTGCACAGGCAGTCCAACTCCTCCAGGATGGCACATCAATACGTCCCATTGCTAGAAGGTTTGCTGTGTCTCCCAGCACAGACTCAAGAGCATGGAGGAGATTCCAAGAGACAGGCAGTTACTCTAGGAGAGCTGGACAGGGCCGTAGAAGGTCCTTAACCCATCAGCAGGACTGGTATCTGCTCCTTTGTGCAAGGAGGAACAGGATGAGCCCTACAAAATGACCTCCAGTAGGCCACTGGTGTGAATGTCTCTGACCAAACAATCAGAAACAGACTTCATGAGGGTGGCCTGAGGGCCCGACGTCCTCTAGTGGGCCCTGTGATCACTGCCCGGCACCGTGGAGCTCGATTGGCATTTGCCATTGAACACCAGAATTGGCAGGTCCGCCACTGGTGCCCTGTGCTTTTCACAGATGAAAGCAGGTTCACCCTGAGCATGTGACGGACATGAAAGGGTCTGGAGAAGCCGTGGAGTACGTTATGCTGCCTGTAACATTGTTCAGCATGACCGGTTTGGTGGTGGGTCAGTGATGGTCTGGGGAGGCATATCCATGGATGGACGCACAGACCTCTGCAGGCTAGACAATGGCACCCTGACTGCCATTAGGTATCGGGATGAAATCCTTGGACCCATTGTCAGACCCTACGCTGGTGCAGTGGGTCCTGGGTTCCACCTGGTGCATGACAATGCCCGGCCTCATGTGGCGAGAGTGTGCAGGCAGTTCCTGGAGGATGAAGGAATTGATACCATTGAATGGCCCCCACGCTCACCTGACCTAAATCCAATAAAACACCTCTGGGACATTATGTTTTGGTCCATCCGATGCCACCAGGTTGCACCTCAGACTGTCCAGGAGCTCAGTGATGCCCTGGTCCAGATCTGAGCAGTTTACCTGTGCACAAAGAGACCACATTAATAACCAACACAACAACAGTAGCATTCTGTGTTTATTAAAGCACTTGAAAGAAATATAAGAGTTTGAGTTTAGATTTATGACCTAAACATTCAGACATGCCTTTTGCAACATATGAATTCTCCAATCTGTTGGTTCTTTGTGGGTTCACATTTATAATTAAATACAGAAACATTTCAAAACACATTCGAAAGGGTTTGTGACTGCTGGTAATAATGATTTCCAACCATTGCTCCATTCTCACAGCTGTCCAGGTCAAACACTTCATCCTGAACCCCAGAGAACTCTAGACACAGAAAAAGGGTCACACACTGACTGCCAGAATTCACAATACACCCACACAGCAACGTGCAAGTCTCTGCTACGAGGGCGTATAATAAATGAAGGCACGTAGGGGGTTCCAGGGCCTGTCCTCATCTCTGTAGGTTAATTGGGTGTGTCTTAGAAGAAGCCGTCCGGTTTCTGTAACCTCCATGGAAAAAAGGGGTGGAAGGGGAATTGTAATCTCATAGCACTTATCCACCTACACAGTACCCTTCTACAGCTTGGACTGATTATGATTTTCTCAGAGCTGTGTGTGCAGTTTTTGACCAATGTGAAATGTTGTCCAAGCAAGCTTATCTGTTGATGTTATTATCTTTTAGATTAACCATTGTTATACATTATTTTTGCTAGTGCAGATGTATATTGTGCATTAAAGACAACTAGAAGACCACTACATTTTGTGAGTTTGTAATGAAAAAGTTCTATAAACCATCATACGAAATGTAATCCATTCCAGTTGACAAAAACTGAAAGTTCCACATCATAACACGTTTACCAAGTTGCGTTTAGTGTTTAAAGCTATACGTTTATTATTATAAATGCATATAATTTATTAATCATTCTATGATTATAACATGATTATTCATAACTATTCTTTACACAAGCTTAGGCCATGGTATTAGACGAGGTTGTTGGTGATCTGATCACAAGCGCTCTGCTGAGATGTGCCATTTCCACCTGGTATTAACATGCATTTCCCGGGATTCCTTGTGATTGGATTTTGTTAAGACCCCTACTTATTTTGTCATAACCTACATCACATTCACAGGAGTGAAACAAATATGACTGAATGGACAAAGCCATATTCTGAACGAACGCAAAAGGAGACGAATTTAAATTGTAAAGTGTAAAGTGAGCAACTCAGATTTCGATTGTCATCCATGTTTTGATACAACAAAACACACTTGATGCGCTTCCTCAAAAGGTGTCCATTAACGGTTACTTAGTTGAGAAGGTGGTGCTTTACTGAATAGTGTTTCCACTGCAAATGCAATGTAGTCACACGTTTTTCTTTCTGCAGACATGCAGACAAACCCAATGCATGGCAATGGGACGCAGCATCTCATTCCCCTTTTCACGGAACTAGGTTTACATATGTAACCTAGACGTTCCCTTTTGAAGTGGAACTTCAACGCTGTGAGTTGACGCTATGGGAAACCAATACCCACTAGGCTATGCTTAGGGGATCCCTGCCTCACTAAGCTGTGGATATGCACAAACATAGTGGGCATAGCATAGATTGACTCTACAGATCACTTAGCAGAAGTCAGAGTGCGTCTACCCTCAGGGCGCAAATTGCGACTCATTGATACTGAAATTGCGACAGCTAAGTGGAGCCACTACCTAAGCCCAATGTTTTTCTCTAATAGCAAGAGAAGTTATCCAAGCTTCTATGCTCTATTGCAAGGGAAGTCCCTGCCTTTACAACCTTCCTCCCTCCCTTGCAAGGCAGGCAAAAAGCCTAAAAGTCCCCAAGAGCAAAAGCTCTAATAAAGTGCTAGCTATGTCAATACTTTGACAAAGGCCTTAGGGAGTAATTCAACTACAACCTTCGATTTACCAGTACTTCCAAAGGGGGAGAATATAACCTTCACTTCATCTGAAGGGATGCAAATATGAGGGTGTCATAGAATAAAAGCCATAAAATCTTGCCATTGCAACTCAACCCCTAGGGAAACCACAGGGGAGCTTAGGCTCTCTTACCCCAGAGTCATAGAGAAGAGCTCTCATCCGTACTTGAGCAAAGTTCTTCTTCAGGAACCACAAGAAGACTCCATGCACTCATCTGATTATAGAGTGCTACCATAACAAGTAGGGAGGCCACCAGGCAAACTGCCTTGACTTGCCAGGTTCTCCAAGCATGAATCAACAAGAGATTTTGCACAACACCCAGCAATAGGGGAGCATATGGCCCGACTCAACCATAGTTGAGGAGGGGACAAACGAAACTAAGGTAATTTTGTGAGTTTGTGAGAATTGAATGAAATTGAGTACCTAACACAATTCCGTTCATCCTGCTCTACCCCAAGGGTTATCTTAAGAGCAGTTTAAGAAAGAGAGCATGCAAAGTGTTAAAAACCTTAGTAATTAGCCCTTCAGGTATCATTGGTTCTAGCGTGTCAAACGCACCCTGGATCTTTCCTGTTATTTAAATGATTCAATCGTTTATGTATGTGCATTGATCAGTGTTAAAAGTAAACGAAAAAATTATTTTGATCATTTGAATGATGCACTCACCTGTTGATCTCTTAATGCCCTGTACAAGTCAGGATGGTCAAGCAACAGATGCTTGGCAAGGTTTAATGTGTTTCCACCCCCATGGTTGGGGGTAGGGCAAAGAAATGTTTCTTCTATCTCTGCTAATATTACTCCTTCAATCCTCATGGCCCCCAGAGAGGGATATATCCCTCAAGAAAGAATCAAGCAAGAACAAAAGCTCTTACAGTGAATGCATTGCTCCAATTTTCCAGATTTTCGTCTTACACAAGCATACAAACAAAGCGGCTCCTGAAGACAAAAATGTTGATGACGTGTCTTGCAGGTGGCCTCTTATACTCACGGGCGCTCCACTTGTGACTGCTGTCGGCCAATAAATTGGTGTTTGTTACACATATTCAGACACCTGATACACTGAGGGTGTTCCCCATAGCATCAACTTCATGACGCAGCGTTGAAGTTCCACTTCGAAAGGAAACTTTAACACTTTCATAGTCGTATGTAACAAAAAGGTCAAATTCTTAAAGTAAAACAACTTCTTCAAAACCCTTAGGTGTAAGAGCATAAATGTAGCTATTTGATAAGCTTGTAGCCTATTTGACGAGCAAATTTAAATAATATTTGCACATATATTAGCTCTTTGGGATGTGACCTAAGCATATTGTTTGTATTCCAAAATAAGCAGAACACAAAACTGTGTCTGCTCATCCCAGTGTTTAGTTTGGCCAAAAGGAGCAGTTCTGACAGAAACCTCTTTGTAGATTGTGTCAGCATTGACTGTTTCCAGAACCTCTTTTAAAATTCATAAATATTTGGCCTGGATTATGTGGATCTGATTCAGCTTTTGTCTTGAGATCTTTACAATGACATGATTACCAAAAATGATATGGTTAATGTATCTGTGTCATATAAATAATCTCAAGCCTCTTGGGAACCATCCTCAAAATATATATTTATAGTTACAAGCTGCTGGTCATGTTTTGCCTTGAATACAACTGGACAAACCAAGGGAGTCACCATGACGCATATGGCAGCTGTGACCACAGTAAATCGTCAACAGATGAAGTGAGTAGACTTGCCATATAACCTGTTGTCCTGTTAAGAAAAATAAAACAGACCTGTGCATAATTTTCACTTATTTTCCGGTATTTGAACCTCAGGCAAACATCTGCTCGGCCCAGTGAAGAAAACACAATATATTTTGGGAAAACCAGATAAAGAGTCACTGCATACTTTGTATGTTGGAAGATGGAATTCTGGAAGCATAATGGTTTGGAGGCTTTCAGATTTGACTGTGTCACTATATGTCACTATCTGAAACATATTAGAACATACAATGATAATAACTACATATTATAATGCACTGTAAAAAAAATAGATCTAGTAAAAATGCTCAAATTATTTACTTGATTATTGTATTTCTGTGATTACTTACTATTCTAGAAGTTTCAGTCAACTTAATGCTTTCAGGAACAGAAAGCAATATACATCTCAATGTAGTCTTTATGAGGAAGAAATGGTTTTGTGATTCATTCACACTCTTCCCAGCCTGCATGGGGGGATGCATAAGGGCCTAATTAATTTGTTACAGTTTTATTTACATTGCTGTTGATTTCGTAGCACATATAGTAACTTTTTGTCTTATGTCAGAATGTGTTTGTTATTATACGCAAAATGATTGGTTTGTTAATGGTTACCTTGGTCATGTTTCATGTAGTCCTACCAAGTGTTGAGGTTTGTGTGAGTTCCATAAACATCACTTGTCTCATGACTGATTATGTAAGTTTTCACGTGATGTTATGGTTAGTTTAGCACAACACTTGTCCATAGACATGTTAATGGTATATTTAAGATTAAGCTCATTATAGGTTACTGCATAATTAAAATACATGACCGCTTGCACAGAAGTTAACAACTTAAAGGTGCAGTGAGCGATTTCTGAGAATCACTGTTGAACACTTTTGATATTTGAAATCAGATGCACAAACACGCAATGCAAGAGTGAATGCCTCTTTATCATAGCAGAAGCAAAGCAAAATAAAGCTTTGCAAAAAATAAAGCAGAGATGATGAACGACCGACAAGGAAAAACAAAAAATGAACAGTACACAAGAGTATATACAAGCAAGAGTTGGTTGTTAGTCAGCAGCAGCACGCACTCAAAAAAAAAAAAAAAACTATGTTACTCACGTATGGTGCAGAAACAATACTACATCGGCGTCCATTTTCAGGTCTTCCCGTTTCGGTCTCTCCGGCACTGGAAAACTTTCCTAATATTAATGCTCTAGCTAATGCTAAAGCTCTTTCCTGATCATAACCCTTTTTTTCCCAGAATAAAAAACAGAACATAAAGATGAGAAAGTCTTCACCCGAGGTGCAAACTTCTGTTACAATGTTTTCAATATATAGTCTCCGAAGATCACATCCTTTCCCCAACATAAACATTTCTTATTTGTAAACAGGAGTACAGCCCCTAATACTGCACTGTTTCCTGTTTCATACAAAGTGTAAGAAACAAAGTTCAGCTGCAGCCTGCTAAACAACACCTTTTGTAGTCTGCGTCACATTCTACGAATTTTGACACATTTTAATCACTTGAATTTAAGACCTTCACATTAGTTCCCTTTAACACTTCTAGTTAAGTTCCGATTAACACTTCTGAATATAATAAAAACATACATTGTGTTTAGACATCATTTTAACCTTTTATCCCTTAAACACAATTTTCAGACACAACCGGCGCTGAAGCTTCCATTGTCAAAGCTTCAACCTCGTTTGTAATCTGTTCCATTTCACCCATAAAAGTACTCAAAGCATATGATTGTTTTATAAGCATAATCAATTTCAAATTAATTTTCTGTTGCTGCCTCAGTAATTTAATCATCTCTTTGGCCTTGGAATCCATCTTCATTCTTTCCATCCTAGTAGTTCTTCTTCTCCTTTTTGGCTTGCTTCTTCGAGATTTTGTCTTGCTCTTTTTGCAAACCTTGAGTGATCAAATCAACCATATCAACCCTAAGTTCTTTTGCTTTATGTGGTTCTTTTGGCAGAAATTTATCAGTAAAGTTCATCTCTTATGTCGGACTCTGCTCGACATACTGCACCTTTAAGTTTAAAGACCAATTCACACTGCACAGACATACACCAACAAACATGTTTGGGTTTTGTCTGATCAGTGTGTTACCCCTGTCAGCGTTTGATGGTGTTGTTCAGGGTTTGTTTTGAACTGAACATGTTTAATCAGCGTTTGTCTGTCGGGGCAGTGTGAACATTTATGCTCAGTACATAGGCCTACTCAATAATTAGGTTAATTCAGAGTTTATAAGGAAAATAGGAAATATGCAGGATAGTAGTGTTGTCACGGTACCAATACCATAAAAATTTTACGGTTCTCGGTACCAATTTCGGTACCACAGCAAAATCTGTTGGAACTATTTTACTATTTTATATAGCCTATTTTAAAAACATATTAAATATGGTAATCATAAATATTTGGAGCTTGTGTGTATGTTTGTGTGTGTATATATACCTCAATGAAATAAATTTTGAAATATAAAAAAAATAAATAAATGCTCAAACATCCATTTTGTAACAGACGCGCGTGTTTATTTTAGCTATTCCTTCAATGAAACGACACACTGCAGCCTGTAAAACTATGAAATAAATATCGGTAAATAATGGTAACCTAAATAATAAGAAAGTTAAATATTATTTAAAAAAAAAAAAAGAGCGAGTTTTATCTTCACACATTCAGGCTATATTTGATTTAGCGCTGCCAGGAAAAGCGAAAGTAAAAATCACCAGCGTGTGTAAAACGCGCTATACAAATAAACTTGACGCGCCTTATAAAGTCTAGCAAGCACAAACTGTGTTAAATAGAAATTGACGTGAAAGCAAAAAAAGGTTTCTGTCCTACGGTGTTTTTTCTACTTTACCACAGTAAAGAATGCGAATAGACTATAATAGGCCTAAAAGCGAACGAAAGGAAGAAACGTTATAATCCCCGGCGTGAGTGAAGATTTGGGAAAAGAAACAGATATTCCGTGTTCAGTGGAATAACTAATGGAATATTGTTAAATTCTCTGCTAATCGGGTGACCAGATCGTGATTCGCAAAACAGAATACAAAGCTTAAATTTATGGACTCTCGTACCTCTCTCATTCGGCATGAACCAAAATGTTTCCATGGCTGCGATATGTCACATTTAATTGCTAACCTATTATTTCTTTTGTAAACAAAGCTTTGTGCTTCACTCGTGTCATATTCAAGTAAATCCTGGCACAGTCCAATCAGTGGGTACCTAATACACCCGGATTCTCGGTACTACCGGTACTACAGAAATGCTGGTATCGTCACATTTTCAAAATTTTAGTACCGACTTGGTACCGAAGTATACCGGTACTTTTGACAACACTACAGGATAGTATTGACTATATATTGACTTTAGCCATAAGGTGACATCGTGGTGTAATTCTATATTTCACAGAGCTCGCTTCACTCCTTTCTCCAAACATGCTGTTTTTGTCAAGGAATGGCACCTTGCGTTACCACATTCGGGAAACCGCATCATTCCATGGCTCTGAAATGCTGGAAATATTCGACACGTTATAACCCGTAGAAGAAGCTTGTCACCTCCAAAAATGATTAGTCTGACATTATAAACGCTATGTGGACATTAACACACCTCTTTGGTCAAACCTACGAGAAAAATACTATAAAACCGAGATAAATTAAGGAGCAGCAACAACAACAGCAACTGAATAAAACAAGGAGGTGGTGATGTGACGTCACCGCAAACGGTCACTGAGTTTCCAGACAAGAAACAAGAGAGATTATTGCAGTTTTGCTCTCGCGAGTCACAGGTGTGAGCTATTTTCTTTATAATTTTGTGGAAGTCATTTATTAGGCAACTCTAGGTAAGCATCACGCTTTAATATTATTATCTTATTGTGAAATGTAACTTTTAGGAGTCATTAAATCTCTAACATTTTACAGTCATGAGCATCTTTCTATAGTTATCGACTGTCATGTCTGTTACAGCAGAGATAGGCTATATATATATAAAAAAAGTTTTGTATAAGCTATCGTTTGCATTGTTCATATAACCGTGTAAGTCTAGTATATGTTTTAGCTTAGCAGGGAATAATTTTTTTCTTTCTTCATGATTAAGTTTTAGTTTTGTCCCTCATATAATCGGACATTTGCCTACTTAGCCTACCTAACACTATTTGATTTGTTTATCTAAATGAAAAAAGTGTTATGCAAAAGCGACACTCCCTTGACGTCTGTTATACTGACCAAAGAATGAGGTAATTGACATTATCAATGAGCTCAGGTAATGCATTGTGAAGTCAGATGTCACATCTTTACCATCTTTAACACTAAAATTCAGACATTTTAATATATTTTAGATTTTAATTGATGGAGAATTCCCATGTAAAATGTAACATGGCTGAGAAGGCAGAGTAGAGAAAGTGCTTTCAAAAGATGTTCAGAGCTTTTCTGTATAGCCTTACTTTACTACTCAAATTCTGGCCTCCAGTGGACAAAAGCAGAATAACACGTTAGTTAGTCTATTCCTTTCCTTAGCAGATGCAGTCTAGCTATATCTGATGGCTTACAATTATTTACTAAATACTATATTTGTTCTGTCAACCCAGGTTTGAAGGTACAATGATGGATCAATCCAATTTTACAGTGAGCCCTCTCAATCACAACTCATCTGAGTATGAATATGACTATTATGACTATGAAGAGAATACGGAGCTTGCGAAATCTCTTAACATCATGTCACTCATAGTCTACAGTCTGGCTTTTGTACTTGGAGTGGTGGGCAACGGCATTGTGATTTGGGTAACTGGATTCAAAATGAAAAGGACAGTCAACACGGTCTGGTTTTTGAACCTCGCTGTAGCAGATTTCCTCTTCACTGCCTTCCTCCCACTCAGCGTGGCTTATACGGCTATGGGCTTCCACTGGCCTTTTGGCCAGTTTATGTGTAAATTCAACAGCACTCTCAGTTTCCTCAACATGTTTGCCAGTGTGTACATCCTGGTTGTGATCAGTGTTGACCGCTGTGTGTCTGTGGTGCGTCCGATCTGGGCACAGAATCATCGGAATGTGAGCCGTGCTTCTGCGGTGAGCTTTGGAGTTTGGTTATTTGCCCTGGTGTTGAGCTCACCCTACTTTGTCTTCAAGGACACTGCACCCGACCACAGCAGCCCAAACGTAATCAACTGCTTCAACAACTTTGCATTATCCGACGACTATGAGACACCAGAGGTGGTGGCGCTCCGTACTCTACGGCATCGTGCCATGATCATTACTCGTTTCCTCATTGGCTTTGTGGTGCCATTTGTCATCATCGTTTCCTGCTATGCGGTCATCATCCATCGTCTCCAAAGAAACCGTTCAATGTCTGGCCGAACTGGACGTCCCTTCAAGATCATTGCCGCTGTGATCACTGCCTTCTTCCTGTGTTGGTCACCGTACCATATCCTGGTGCTTATTGAGATGGTAAACCACATGAGAACTAAATTCAGCTCCACCCTGCAATATGTCACCACTGTTGGAATTCCCATTGCGACCAGTTTGGCTTTCCTAAACAGCTGCCTGAACCCATTGTTGTATGTTTTCATGGGACAAGACTTTAAAGACAAGGTGCGCAAGTCAATCCTGAAGGTTTTGGAAACCGCTTTCACAGAGGAAGTTTCACGCACAAATACCTGCACAAATTCACTGCCCACCATTCGCAACAAAGAGAACGGGAGCAAGTCCTTCTCTGATGCGGAAGTATAACAGTATAACATACATGAAGCACTTTTTCTAATGGAGGACTTTACAACGTGTCTCATGTGGATTTAATGTCATCATAAATAAAAGTGAGACACATTAACCTGAAGAAACTGGACCAAAAGAAATTCTGTTAGTTTGTAGCTTTAAATTAAAACACTGCCTTGCTGTTATGGGGAAATGCTTAATGCAGAATTATTATTTACATATGTGGGTGTACACCTACTTAACCATATTTGGAGACAAATTTGTAGAAAACCAGAAACCTTCTTTTGGGGAAGTTCTCATTTTTAAGAACAGTATAAAAAATAAAGTAAAATAGGGTTCCAGCACTCCATGCTTGGACACCTTATAAAGTGTTTTATTGTAAAAATGCAGAACGTTTTCTGTTAGGATTAGCTTATAGTATTTATAAACGGCATTATATAAAAACAATAGAAGTCAATGTAAAGTCCGTATTTAGTAAACGTGTGTGTGTGTGTGTGTGTGTGTGTATGTATGTGTTTGAGAGAGAAAGAGATTTAATGGTATACCCATAAAGTATTTGACAAATATATATTGAACTTGGTATCGTATGCCATATAATTTAAAATGAAGTTTTTCATGTATTGTGCATGTGATGCAAGTAGCTTTTTTTTATGTTATTTCTTTACTGTATAACTACTGTCTGCACATTTTTTTTAATAATTCATCTCTTATTTCATATTAAAAATAGCATTAAGTTTATTGATGTATTTCAAAGACTAACCATAAAGCTGAATAAACTTTATTAAGCTTACACAGGTCTTGTTGTCGACCATGGTCTAGATGACTATCAAAATATAATAAAAAAAACTGAATGTTAATGCAATAAAATATTGAGATTTTGAATATTAAGAATCATATATATTTCAGTTGGAAAGCTATAATCCCATGCATGCTGTTTCTGTTCAACTTGATTATAGAGGTCAGTTTTGAAATTAAAGATAATAATAATAATTCGGATATCTTTTAAGACTATATTGCACTCAAATTGTAAAACCATGCACAAAAAGCCTTGTAATACCACTTTACAGTCATTTAAATCTCATATATCCTTTTTTTGTGTTACTGTGCAGTAGTGTTACTGTGCAATATACTGTAAAGTATAGGCAAAACAAAAGAAAAAACTTTAAATGCAACAATACTTTTTGAGAATGGGAGATACTGCTGTTTCAATTTCCAAAAAACAGAAAGCAAGTGTCATCATATTTAAACTGTTGGTAACATTTTAAAATGTAAGTTGTTTTTGGCTTAAATTTTTGCTCTCATAAAAGATTCATGAAAGATTATGGTCTGTTCAGTTTTAGTTTTTTGATACTAAGAGGTACTAATTTTAAAAAAATTGCTATCCAGGAACAATGAGAGAAATGAGACTTGCACCATGTCTTGACTGTTTGCAGTGTAAACACAGTAAGAAAAAAGATGATGGACTAATACAGAGAGCAATCACATTAAATAGTACAAAATATCTCATATATATTTTTGATTTTATGATATATATTATTTCATAGAATATTTACTTACTTTTGTGGTATAGTGTACCATATATTCTTTGTTCTCTCCCCCTGACTTATTCTTTTAGTATGCCCAAAACTAAATGATCCCTCAGGATTACATTTCCAAAATTTATACATGATATAAAAATGCATTCATATCTTTTTTTCACTTGATTCAAATCTGAACCTTTAGGAGAGCATCATTTTGTTGAACCCTGAACTACAAACCCAGATATCTGGCAGGGACATTTTGCTTTTAACATTGGTGGCCCTGGGAGGAGTGCCTGACTCCATAATGACTTGAATTACACCATCATTACTGCAGTGGGCCTAGTTAAATGGACCCTCATGATAATCGTGAATTATGCTTTGTTAGAATATTAGGCTAGCTCATCACTAAAAGCTGTGTACTGTAACTACATGTCCAGTAGATGACAGTAATCTGCTTGGAAGTGTTTGGAAATGGGTGGAAAAATGATCTTTCTGTCTTCACTAGTTCATTTCAAATGATTCTGTTGTATTGAAAATAAGCTAACACATAAATAATGTATTCTCATAAAGCTGCATAAATATATATATATATAAAAAATAATTTTCTGCAAGCTGTTTTAAATCATTTCAAATGAAGTATAGCATGTCACATTGCAGGACATAACAACTCCTACACTGCACAGGACATGCAAGATAAAGATTTGAGCTTTCACAGAAAATAAAAGCTGTGCGTTCTAGTTAGCCTCACATTACAAAATCGTCTTAAAGTGTTCCAGGACAGGCAAACATATAGACTACAGCACATGATGCAGAGCCAAGTTATCTAAAAAAGATTTAGATAACATGTGGTGGATCCAAAGTGGTCAGTATTCATATTCATGCATTTTATTCATATTTCATGTTAATCATTTATGGCTTATGATTTATCAATATTACTTTTGATTTCATATATTCATGTACTCCTACTCCATATATTAATCCTCATCGTAATTTTTCTTTATTGTACTCCTTTATGGTTATTCTTTTTTTATCTTTAAGAGTATGTATGCTTGCTATATTCAGTTGTTCTTCAAGTGTTCCAATGTGACAGGTCATGTTGACACGTTTGTGGTTAGATATTGGGCGCCTGTCAAGTACTGCAGAAGCAATGGTGTTTTCGGAATTAGTTGCTCATTTGAACTTGATGTACCTTTGTATTAAAATATGTCCGTTTCTATTTCTGCAGACATGTGGTAATGCAAGATCTGCAAAATTCCCTTGAGGGTGTCAAAACAACACCTTTTGTATCTATTTTTATCTATCTTTAACATTTGACCAGTCACACTGATCTAGCTGTTACACCAACTATAACATAATGGATAAATCTGTTTGACCTTTTCTTATTAGACCAAAACATAAGTTTGAGTACGATGAAAGTTTTCCTGTGCTTATGGTATAAAACGGACTGGGTCTTTGATGGCTGAGCTTTTCTTTCCTTTTTCTTTGCTCTTTTTGCTTCTCGCATCTCTTCTGCATCTTCTGCTTCTTCTCTCCTACCTCTCATTTCATTCTGCAAATGTCTTAATTTTGTTTGTTCTTTCTCTATATTGTGAGCAAATGGACTGTGCATGCCAGTGGAGGAAAGAGACTTAAAGACCCAGGCTGCAGAGAAACACAGGCACTGGTTGATGGGCCTTCAGCTCACCCCTGAAAGTGGAAGCTGACACTTCTGAGGGCTGGCAACGAAAAGACTGAGTTAATGCAGAAACAACAACGGAAACAACCTGCCATGAGATGCAGAGAGAGAGAAAGACAGCTGCATTCAGAGTCAACCTCATGCTCCACCTGGTCCTCATCACAGACTGAGAGACCCAACACACTGGGTGAAGAGAGACACTAAAACAGCCAAACAGGCTCAACTGACTGATGATACAAGTGGGGGACTTCCATCTCTTCCCTTGTGTGTGTGCAGGTACTGCATATACAGTGATCACTACAGAGAATGCCTCAAAATTGGACTTGTCATCACAACTTACAAACTGGTAATTCACTGGTCTCATAGCAGTTCTCTATTTTGTTAACCTACCGCACTTTCCTTTCAAGAAGCGCCAGTCCAACTCTTTATGAAATGGAAGTTAAGTGTTTGCTTGACTTACGTTCAGTTAAAACTGGGTCTGGACTTAGTTAGAGGACATTGCATTCACAAACTAGGAGTAATGCTGTGCAAAGAAGAGAGTTTAGATTCTGCTCTCAGGACAGACATGTGTGTTACAGAGTTCTCTTAAATAGAAAATGGATGGTAAAACTATGATATTAGTCACTCCGTCTTGGTTAGTAGATATATATTTTAATATAAGGGATAATTACAAAACTGCAAAATCATTATATCACAAATGCTGTCATTACCAGAGATTATGATTATGGTTGTCCATGGATCCAAAATTATGAGATCTCCAGTTTTTTTTAGAACAGCTCATGAGCAACAGCAAAAATAATACTTCATTTTTTATTATACAGATGAATGATAAAATATATTTAAGAAATTGGTTTACTTAACTGTGGCATGCCTAGGCCTAAAAGATTATTTCTTTAAATCAGATATTAAAAAAAAAAATTGGGGGGTTTGTTACCGTGGTGTTAAAATCAATTCTATTGCGACTGACGTTGTCTGACTAAATCCTTCAAAAAAAAAAAAAAACTTAGACACTGTTGCACGGGGAATGCCACAGTGCCTACGTTTCATGATTTCTGCCATCATCGAAAGAGTTTTATTCGATTTGACTTGGTGGTATTCCACCCTTAACAATATACATTCCCCATTCAGTTCACTGTTTGCAGAGGCAGTGACAAAACAAAACAAAAAAAAAGATGATACTCTGGCCAGAGACAGAAAAAGTGTGTGTGTGTGTGTGTGTGTGTGTGTGTGTGTGTGTGTGAGTGATGGTGCACCAAGGCAGATAAAATGCATGTATTCAAATTTTCTAAAATGGGCACATTATGTGGATTATGCTTAATAAAAATAATGGTCATGGATGAATTTGGCTAACAATCCTGACCTGGGTTAATGTGGCAGAAGAAAGAAACAATGCCACACCTGCGCAGGGAATTTCTTGGGAAGGCAGAACAAGCAAACTTGTCCTGTTTACCCCACACCTAACTTTCCTATTCTTTTCAGCATGTCATGATGGATTCCACTGAATGGAACTGATTCTGTTCTAAATGTGTAAAATATTGTTTTGTGATTGTTAACATGTTGAAAGTGGGATGAGTGTTATCCAGGTAGAAAAAATTATATTACTGGGTAAAAACATGAAATTATTTAATGATAATGGACTTATTTAAACCAACAAAGAAAATCATATAACTACAAAATTAAATTATGTATGATATTGCCAGATCAGGGAATATCATGGGTTCAAGCCCTGGATAGCCCTCAAACCAAATTAAACTTCACAGGTTTTGTTATCCCAAGGAGGACTGGACTGGGTGATGTGTAAATATATGTTGTCTCTAACAAGAGCATTTCAAGGTTTTCCTTTACAGGTCAAAGCCATGCTGTTAATATTGAGGAAATTCATTCTACTAATCTGGGTGCTAATGTATTGTTAACTGTATGAAAAACGACATATTGTCTTGTTTTGTTCTTGTTGTTTTTTCTGTGTCCACTCTATCTTCTCTATATCTTATTTGTTCTGTATCCATTTTGTATCTTTTAAATTTTATAATGAGTCTATCAACACTCAAGTGGGGGATTGGTGGATCCAAAATGGTCAATATTCATATTCATGCATTTTATTCATATTTCATGTTAATCATTTATGGCTTATGATTTATCAGTATTACTTTTGATTTCATATATTCATGTACTCCTACTCCATATATTAATCCTCATCGTAATTTTTCTATATTGTACTCCTTTATGGTTATTCTTCTTTTATCTTTAAGAGTATGTATGCTTGCTATATTCAGTTGTTCTTCAAGTGTTCCAATGTGACAGGTCATGTTGACACGTTTGTGGTTAGATATTGGACGCCTGTCAAGTACCGCAGAAGCAATGGTGTTTTCGGAATTAGTTGCTCATTTGAACTTGATGTACCTTTGTATCAAAATATGTCCGTTTCTATTTCTGCAGACATGTGATAATGCAAGATCTGCAAAATTCCATTAAGGGTGTCAAAACAACACCTTTTGTATCTATGTTCATCTATCTTTAACATTTGACCAGTCACACTGATCTAGCTGTTACACCAACTATGACATAATGGATAAATCTTTTTGACCTTTTCTTATTAGACCAAAACATAAGTTTGAGTGGGATGTAAGTTTTCCTATGCTTATGGTATAAAACGCACTGGGTCTTTGATGGTTGAGCTTTTCTTTCCTTATTCTTTGCTCTTTTTGCTTCTCGCATCTCTTCAGCATCTCTGCTTCTTCTCTCCTACCTCTCATTTCATTCTGCAAATGTCTTAATTTTGTTAATTCTTTCTCTATATTCTATACTTCATCTTCATCTATTAGATACAATACTCTAGATTTTATTATTAACTATTAATTACTTAATTTGTTTGTCTCTATAATTTTTAATGAATAAATTTGTTATTCCTTATTCAAATTTGATCACTGACATAATCATTTCTGGACTGCCTGGATCTCATTTTCTCAAGTTTTTGCATCAACATGATTTAAGTATTAGCCTACATGCATGCACCTAATATGCAATGAATTAACAACAATTATGTATAGATTTTTCCTCTCTCCCAGTCGCTGGCGATCTACGCTCCAGTCCTGTAGGAGGCGGTGATGCTGCAAAACCAACCTCACGCGAAGAAGAATGGGAAAAGGAAGCTTTCGTTTTTTCTTTCCCACCCGCTTCTGTTGCCTTTCTCAAGGATTTAGACCTCTTTGGGATATACAAACAAATAATCTTGTAGACTGCTCAAAAAACAAAACAAATGTACGGTAAACATTGAATTCTCAAAGGATCTCACTACAGCTACGCAAAAATCAAAAAGGAAACGGAAAGTTGCTACTCGCGTTTGATCGTCTTGAGAGTGACACCTATTACTCGACGAGGTAATACGCGGATACACGTGTTTGTTTTTATTCTTTGGTATTGTATTATGAAAGCATATAATTGTTTTTTCCATATTACGCCCTACTAACAATTTTGGTTTTACTTTGGTAGTTAGTATGTAATGTACAAGTAAATCAACTTTGCTAACGTAGCGTGTTGTTTAGGCTTGTAATGTGGCGTTACTAATGTGACGGTGTTGCGTCTGTAATACGTTGCTGTTTTTATTTGGTTTGAGTCGTAAATGTTCCCATAATCTCCCCGTTGTTATAGATGTGTACGTTTACCGCCAATTCACTTTTATTGTTTTTGTGTGTTTTTTTAAAAGACACCATTACATATCTTCCTTTGAGATTGATAAGCAAGCTGGTCGCTTGATTCATTAAGAGCCCACAATGCTTTAATCCTTTAAATGAAATGAACATAAAATACCTCAGAAAATAATTTGTTGCTGCTAAAATAATGCAATTAGACTAGTTATTGTGCAAAATATAAAGTCGAAACTATGTAACTACACGTTCGGTCGAAATTGAGTTATGACCGAATTTGTGTATCTTAGATTCTAATCTCTCTTGCTGTGACGGATGGGCTTAGCTCAACTATGCTCAAATTAGGAGAAAACAATGTTTAATAGTTTGAAGGGTTTTTTTTTCTTCTGTATTCTTTTTTTTTTTTTTATAGATAAAATGTTACTTTGGTAGGGCAGCCGAGGTCAGTAGCGTTTGTATGTAAACCACTTGCCACGAGTATTTGCAAAAAAAACATCTTGCAAATATTTTCTCTCACTCATCTTTGTTTTAATCAAAATTTACTATGGTAAACATAGTTTGACATTGTTTAGTGTAAATACTAGCTCTTATGTTAAAAAGCATACTAAGTTCCAAATTTAGCAAGTTGCTTTGAATAAGAGTCTGCTAAATATATAAATGTAAGGTTAAAGTCGTTTTCAGCATCAGTCTGTTGTGTAACTATCATTGTTTTTAGCTCTTGTTCTTAGTCTGTGCATGAAATTCTTTTTTAGTCATCATGTAAGAGGCCTGTCAAAGTTTTCTTAGAGTAAGGTAATTTGCCAGACCCTTGTTCTGTGTTCTACCACAGACCTGTACAAAACTGTGTTAAATTCCAGCTTTACCTTTTATGTTTTTGTCTTTTTTCTTTAGAAGTACTGTGCAATTTTTGGTGTTCGCCCTGGCTGTAATAAAGAGGGAGTGATCGCTTTTAAAACATCAGGATTGCAGTAAGTAAAAGTTGAACTCCCGAGTTCCTGTTTTGTGTACTTCTGCACTATATTCATTTGAAGAAATTCTGCATTACAGTGCACCTGGTTGGGAAACTCATTCATTACACATTCAAGTCAGAAATATAACAAGGAAGTAGCCTAAAAAAACCAAAATTTCGTAAACAATAAACCCAAATGACTACATCTAAATTTAAAATGATAAAATGAAAGCGACTTGTACTGGCATCTTTTAAAATATGTCAGTGCCATTGTTTTGTCTCAAGTTTATAAAAGCTACTTAAATATCCTAATTGAACTAAGGCATAATCTTGGATTAGGCCAAGCCCTGTCTGTGAACCAGGCCATAATGTATTATCTATATTATAGAATGTTGACTGGTGTCTCTTTTTTTTTTTTACTTGTTCCTGTGGTGTTTTAATTATTAGCCAGCAAAATATTTGTATACATTACATTACTTATGTGAACAAGTTGTTTAAGATGCAAAACTGGCATTCATGTTAAATACACTCCCATCAGTAAGCAGGGTTCTCCACACTTATGTTACTTTATTTATTCTTTCTTTTCCACATTCACATTATGCACTCTTCAAATAACTGTAAGAATAGCACATATTTGTTTACATGGCTGGGGCCGTAATCACAAAGAATTTTATCTTACCACTAGGAGTCCTCTTAAGAGTCCCTAGATAGGAGTTTTAGCTTAAAACCTATTCACAAAACTCTTAAGGCCCCGATATACTTCAAGTGAAATTGAAAAATAAACTGGTTTTATGTCATTCCGATAAAAAATGAGGCAAAAACAAAGTTCGTTTGGTGTTCGTTTCAGAAGTTTGAAACAGCTTGCCAAAGTGAACTTTCCAGAAAAGTTAATTCCGGCTGGTAAACACCTTAAACTCTCATTGGTCTGTGGTGATTACGTAACAGGTTAGTGTGCTGTATGCCTTTCATTTTTTTCTGTTCAGTCTGTCGGGGTCAGACGTCTGAGAGTAAATACATGAACACACTGGAGAGCTGCTTTTATAGTAGTAATTGAAGGTGTAATTCTACTTGAAAGAGATACTGGCACTGGGTTTTTTTTTGTTTTGTTTTTTTGTTTTTTTGTTTTGAATACTATAAAGCTATTTGATTTTAAGCAATCTATTGTATAAATAAACTTGACTCGACTAAAGTCAGTGCAGAATTGCAGAGCTCGTGCAAACATATCCACATCAGTGTGTTTAGATGCTTTCTTAACTGCTGTTTTCTTGCCGCTGTTATTTTTGTTGTGTGTTTTTGTTATTGAGCACACAGCACATATTACATATTCATCTAGGCGTCGGGATGTTCACTAACCGTATATCAAAACTGATACCAGATTATGGAGAAATGCTTAAATATTGGAAAAATATTGTTTTTTGGTCGATCTCTACTAGGCTGTCCTGGGTTTAGGAGCTACAAGGGTCCCTGTGGGTCCTCAAAGTCATATAATCAATTTTATTAAATGTAAAGCGATTAAAAAGTCTTAAATATCTTAAATTTCATAAGATAAATTGGTTGCACTTTTCCACATGTACATTAGGGCTGTGCGATACGGACAAAAAAAAATACTATCATGATTTTTGATCAATATTGCGATTTCGATTTTAATCACGATTTTGAGACTATTTCCTTACACACATTACATTCATGAATGCATTTATGAATTAGAATTTTAAACATATTTCAAAAGGAAACCAATTAGAGCTTTATCAAAAAGCTGCAACAACATGTCTCTTGAACAGTCAAAACAGTATACATCAAAACAATAAAAAACAGCCCTGACTGTATCTAAAAATAAAAAAAGTATCTAAAATAACAGAAACTAGAACAATGACAGAAAGACTTTAATGCGTCTGACGTGTAAATATGATTTAAGCAGCAGAAATGCGATTGGCTGTCGCCTGGTGTTTTTTGCTTGATATTTGCATTAAGTTGAGCATCTCTGAACTATTGACCGCTCACAATGCTTATCTCTGTGCGAGTGTGAAGCTCAGCTCCCATAGGACTGAATTGAAAACGCTCAAACTAAACTTAAGTCTTTAGCCGACAAAGTTGAAATCCCGTCTGGCTAGTGCGCTTTCTATAAGGTTTATGCATTAGGTCAGTAGGTGGAGAGGCGGTCTTTTGTGGTTGTTTGAACACATTCAACCACATGAATGTCTACATAAAGCAATCCAGTAAAATGTGTTTTTGGCTATGTCTGGAAGTGGTTGAAAGTGGACAAGCTCAAAATGCATTTAGACCCTATTTACATCTGTATTTATCTGGATTGATGAAAATGCTTCTTAATTCCAGGTGTGAACAGGGCCTTTAAGGCCCTTTCACAGCAGTTGTGATGCAAAAAACTGACTGAATTGCAGTCTGAATTGCAGACGGATTATCCATTCACACCAAGAGAAAAATGATTATCCTTTGGGCTGAACTCTTTGATTACCAGTGTTTTTGCTGCTTACATTTAATGATCAAATTCAGCCATATAAACAAATGACTTTAGTTTAAACATCATGTCTCTTTCATATTTGTATTGCTAAAATGAGTGTTGAACTTGCTTCTCATGCACCCTGTTCTTCTGATAGAAATTGTTGCTTTCACTATTCTGAAAGAAACTTTGTTTACTTTTTCATGGGAATACATGAAATGTTTAAGCAGCTTTGGTTTTTTGATTGTTAGTGTTTTTGTAGTGTGCCAAAGAAGTTTCTCTGCATAATTTACAGTATCTGAGAGACCGTTTCTTTGATAAGTAAAATGAATATTATAAATGAAATGTACTCAAATTAATCTTAATTGAGCTTATGAGTCATTTTTACAACAGTGTGGGAAATCTAAATCCATCTCCAACACAAATACCACAATAGGTAGTACAAATGGCTCATTTAGGACATGTAGGTGTTGATTGAGTAACTGCTCAGGGGTGCGTTTCCCAAAACCATTGTAAGCCTAAATGGATTATTTAAAAATTTGTATTATGAATTTATTTTTCACTAAATATTTTAATTTCTCAAAGAAACATCACTTGCAACTATATTTATTTGTCTTACTTTTCCTCTCCTTTTTTTTCAGATGGCAATATCTGAATTACGGGCCAGCACCTGAAACAAGGCAGGCCATATCTAATGAGGTTTACATCATTGCATTATGCTCAAAGACCACATTTTCCTACAGAATTGGGGAATTGGCGATGATTGATTTGACAGTCAATGACTTTTAAGGATAGATTTTTAATTATTTATGCAAAGTTGGTGGAGTTTTAGAGATTTTTTTTTTTTTTTTTTTAATCATTATTATTAAATGCATATTTGATATTAGCTTTGTTTTCAACTGAGGTGAGATTTGATTAACAATTTATTTCTTTGAAAATATTTCCAAAAGTCCAAGTTACCCTATATATGCATTTATATATATTTTTAAGTGTCTCACGTAATCATGTTCCCAGTTTCCTAAACCATTGAAATTTATTAGTCAAAAGAATCTACATTTGGCTTTGTCAGGATGGCGTACTCAATGGACTGTACTCAAGAGTTAGGTGGAGGAGAAGCCTTCATCTGCACAGAGTGTGGTGAAGGGTTTAGTCAGTACCCAAAACTAGTTGAACACATGGCCATTCATGGACTTACTGGCTTATTTTCCTCTGATGGTTTAAGCATTAGTAATGGTAGTTGTATCAACACGTCCATTGAGGTTGCTCTCCATGAAAACGGAATGCTCACTGTGGTTGATCGATCTGTGTTATCAAACTTTACTTTCTTGTTTGGAAAACCTTCAACAAAGTCAGTATGGTGCCAGCCCCCTAATCAAGAAGCCTTGATTTCATCCAAGATGCCAGAGAAGGAGTATGCTCAGTTTAAATGTGAAAGATGTGGACAAGTGTTCAAAACCCCAAAAAGCTTACAACTACATCAGCAGTACCGTGCCCTTGAGCAGGGGTTCAAATGCACCCTGTGCTGCAAGGTGTTTAATGACCGGGAGAGTTTGCAAAGCCATCTTCAAAACCATGCTCATGAACGCTTTTATAGCTGTGGACACTGTGGAAAGCGATTCTTGAGACAAGAGACCTTACTGTCACACCAAAAACAGTGGCATGGATCTGTTGGTTCCAAGACTTTGAGTAGATCCGAGGAAGATCAAGAAAACAGCATGGACAGGTCTTATCCATGCAAAATATGTGGCTTACGCTTCTTTTGGTTGTCTGACTTGCAAAGCCACCTAAACAGTCATTCTCGCGTAAACAAGCCAACCACTGAGGCAATGCAAAAACAGGAAACACTTGGGGAAGAAGAAAGTAAGAAAAATGACAGCGATTCATTTAATGAGCCATGTCGTTGTGGCCTGTGTGGAGAACATTTCAACCAAATTTCAGATTTAAGAGATCATCATAAAACACAGCATCCAGATGAGGTTGAGGTAAATGACTCTTTAGGTTCACCAGCTAAAACGAAACGGCAGTACCAGGGTGTAATGCGACAAATGGTTGCAAAACAGCAAAAGCATCTGCTAAGACCAAGCATGAGAGGAAGGCCTAGAGGAATGAACAGAGCCAATTTCAGTGGTAAATTATTCTCCTGCAAACTCTGCCATCGTGTGTTTGTGCACTCAAGCAGTCTCTCTCGTCATATGCGGTACCATAAGGGTACTCTGCATGCCTGTGTTCATTGTGGAAGACACTTTCCACAAAGATGTGATGTCACAAGGCATGTGGCCATGTACCACAGTTCTGCGCTTCAACCTAAGGCTCCTGGGGACTCAAAGACAGAACATGAGGGTAAAAGCAGTGAACAGGAACCTGCGAAAGCATCAACACAAACAAAAAGTGATAGTGAACAAGAGGATCTTGAAGAAGAAAATCTGCTCGAATCCAAGGGAGATGACCGGTTAATTGGTTCTCGATATACGAGAACTTACGCACCAAGGATGAAGTACAAATGCAAAGAATGTTGTAGAGTCTTTGGGCTACTTAGTGTTTTTAAGCGACATGTGTATTTCCACAAGCGAAGTCCCTGCAAGGTATTGCTCAGTTGCCCTCTCTGTCCAAGCCGCTTCACATTCCTCTCAGCTTTAGATAGCCATCTTGAGTATCATCATAAAGGAGACTCTGAGAATGATGGCACAAAAGCTCCCAAGACCAATGTAGTTACTCCTGAAAATCAACAAGAAGATGCTGATGCTGAAAAGCCTGATAAAAATGCTGATAATGATATGTCATCGGAAATATTGAATGAATCTACTGAATGTTCTCAGACCTAGAGATGCACCAAATGGCCAAAAGTATATGGACACCCTCTTCTAATCAACAGGTTTGGCTATTCCAGTAATTTTAGTAAAACAAATATTAATTCTTAATATTAAAGTGATATTCTAGAGTATTGTGTGCTTTCAATTTTGTTTCAAGAGCGAGGACTCTTTTCTATTCCAGTAGGGCAATGACTCTGTGCACAAAGCTGATTCAGGTGTTGAAAAATGTGAATAAACAAAAGGGTTTTCAATCCATTCCAAAAGTGTTCATTAGGGGTTAGGTCTGGGATTTGCTCAATGTCATTGCCTGTTCTTGTTACTGGAGCAAGTCCCTGCAACAATGTCCCTTCCCAGAAGAGTGTGGAGGCTGTTATAGCACCAAAAGTGGAAATTAATGCTTTTTGTCATGCTTTTTGAAATGAAATGTTTGAGCATCTGAGGTCAGGGACTGATGCTGGAAGATGTCTTGATGTTCTGATTTACTCCAAAGGCATTTAGGTCTTCATGCAATCCAGCACTGGAAAAGAAAGGGGCCCTCCCCACAGAATTCTGTAGAAAATAATTGAATAGCATGGTATTAAGATTCAAGTTCTTACTGGAATATCTGGAGAAATGCCAAACATGTTAATTAAAAGAGAGTGTCAATAATGAGGATATGATGTATGTCAGCAATGTCAGAATGCTTATAGTTAAATAGTAATGAACACACTTTTTTTAGTCTTCATGTGTTGTACCTTTTATAGCATTAGAAGCGTTCTATAGACTTCTCGGATATATTGAATGAATACTGTTTTCTTGTGTGTTGCATTTGTTGTTTATAAAAAAATTTCCCATAAAATTCTCTTTTGCTTTTTCCAATTTTTGGATGTGCTCTTTGAATTCTTATTCAAAATAGGCATTGACAATATGTGCATGCACAAACCAAAGGGACCTGTATAAGAACCTGTATAATAACCAGAATGTCTGAATTTTAAAAAATATACTGTCTTTGAACATTTAAAACAAAGTAGAAGTTTTTAATTCTGGAATTGTCATTCAAACAGTCTTTGCTAAAAGTTGATTCAAGAGCACACTTCTGGGGCGGTTAGGGAAATATGTATTTTAGCTATACTTTTTATAACTAATAGTCTAGATTTAAACATCCCTCCCCCCACACACAAGTCAAAGTCTCTACACTGATGAAACCCTGAATAGATTTTTTTTTTTTTTGTACAAATTGTGTTTTTTTTTTTTTTTTTTTTTTTTTAGTATGGTGATGCAAAACATTTGACTATTCTCAAACATCAGTAACAGATTTTGTGCAAGTCTAGTTTCACTTGTTTAAATAAAGATAATACTGTTTCCCCCTCTAAGGCCTTGTAATTGTTGAATTTATTTTTCATATATCAAAGCTTTTGCTTTTATGCATACAAATATTGGTATCCCTTTTTTTTTTACCTTGGTTATGCTGAATATACAAATTCCTTATGTTACAATAATTTTAGGTTTCTCTTAATTATCATGAGTTAAAGATACACTCAATATTCATTTGTTTTTTGAGAAATGTAGTACTAGTAGTGTAGTAGTACTTTTAAAAATTTGTTTAAATATCTTAAAAGCTGAATAAAAATGAATTTAGTCTTGCTGACAATTTGTGAAATACTACACGCTTTGTCTTGTAATCCCTGTTATTATTGTTACAAATATGTTTTCCCATGGAATAAGTTTTAAACCATGGCTTAAACCTTTATACAACTGAGAACCTTTGCTACTGGGTGATGCTACATTCACAATGCTAGATGTCAAGTCTGGCACGACTGTCATAAAGGTCAGCACAACATCAAAATTACTGAGTGCAGAGAATTTATTCTTTGGGAAAGCTGCTTATATAATATAATATTATATAATGTGATTTATACCTTTTGAACTTTGACTACAAAAAATGTAAACTAATATTTTTAATAGTGAAATTGTGGGATTTTGCCTTTGTTTTTACAAACTAAAGAAGCCGAAGTTTTTTTTTTCTGTGGTAATCAACATCATGCTACATATTCTGTTTTACGTAACTGCTGTTACATGTGGTCTTTCAATCTTGCTTTGTTGTCAAATCTTAGTTCAGCCAATGGTGTGGGTTCAATTTATGGTTATGTCTGCCACACACTAATCTGATGCGTTTGTTAGGGGGCATTCTCATAAGAACAGAACACAGGGCTCAATCCATGTTTTTCCATCCATGTTCAAACTATGAAACTAAGGCAGGTGATATGTTAAAACTACCACAGAAATAAAAACGCTAGCATAGTGTGTCTATACATGATGCCAGCATTGTATTGCTCAATTAGAAATAAGTTACAGTTTAAGTTTTAGTTAAAGTTATATAAATAAGCTAATGGTTATGGGTAAAAGACCAATTTCATTTGTCACATCTGCTACCGAGTTTACAAAGATTAAACTTAAGTTAACTTAAATTAACTTTGATTTACACTTTGGTAACCATAGCAATGTTCTAGCTTCTCATTTGTTTGGTACCTCAACCCTCTACGGACACACTGAAGCTCGAATCGCCATTGGCTAGTCATTTTTTTTATTTTACTCGCCAGACTTTTTACATGATGGAATGCAGGAACAATGCAACTTCTACATAAATATAATATAAAATGTAAATATAAAATATAAATTTCAAACACTGTTAACGCAACAGTCTGTAAAAAATAAAAAAAATAAAAATAAGAACAAATAAACTACAAGCAACAGCACAAATAAACAGTAGAACAAAGATACAAATTAATTAAACAGTGTTTTTCAGGTAAATCTAACAATATTAGATACAGATTAGGTACAGAAATTGATATATGTAAAATAACACTGCATAGTCTTCACTGTATAAATTTAATATAGATGAATTCCTATTAAAGTTACAAAAGCTATTAAGTAAAGAGCGTTGAGTCATTTTTTGGCAGTGAGTCTTTTGTTGTTTGATTAACATTAAAAACAGACAGCAGCAGGAATATTAGGCTGCTGTCACCTTAAGACATAATGCAGGGATCCAATATACTGATACTGTTACACATGCATTTTCTATCTCAACTGTTTACGTTCACTTAATAACCGTCTATGTTTACTAGGATACTCACCAAGACAGGCATTATGACAATTTTGTGTGAAATCGTCTGTTCAGACCTGAAAGAGCTCAATTCAGTATTTGCATGCTGTCAGATGCGGCTTTCTGGGTGCACGCTTTAGATATGTGAGTTATTTTAATGTCTTCTTTTGTGCTTAAATGTTTCAGTTGGCAAGGCTTAAAAACACATGCAAATAATAAACCTTCATGACGATGCAGCACTGGTCAGCGTCAGTTCTCTTTATGTGGCATGTGTAAGCCTCTATCTCTCACGTTGAGTGCGTGTGTGTGTGAGAGAAAGTGACAGGGAAAAGCTTAGCAGGAAATGATATTATAAAATATGTCTGCGCTAAACTTATTTTTAGCCTCTAACTCAATCACAAGCGACTGAAATTTACAAGCCATTGGCTAATTAAAGACATGAAATTTTGGTCGCATATGTGAGTGATTTGCTCCTATTTTAGAGGGTTTCCTGCTGTTTTTGACCAAAGTAATATTACAGTGACCAAAGACTTATGTTCTACAATTTTAACTAAACTGCCTTTGACAGAGGCATCATGTTTTATTTATATTTGGAAGGCTTCTTTGCAGAGCACACTATTTCATTTTTGCCATTTCCACTTTGGTCAGCAGTTTGGTCAAATCCATTTTTGACAACCTCCAAATGTAGTTGAAAGTGGACAATCTCAAAACATACAGCACTGTCCACTTGTGATCAGGTTAACCAAAACCTTAATTCCAAGTGTAAACTGGACCTGAGTGACTTGAAGCAGTTAGGAAACAACATTGTCCATTGCTGACAGTATGACTAGCTTATCTTGTACATGGAGTAGTCTGAGAGTGATTGGCGGTATCTTGTGCTGAACAAGTACAATGATATTCTAACTCTCAGATCTGTCTTGGAATAGACAAAACACTAGACATTAGAATAAGATAGACATAGTTCAGCAGACAACACCACTTTGTGTTTCTTCTATTGTAACAAGGTCATAATGCAAGTGAGGATAGCTTATGTGGTGCTGTGGTTCATGAGGAACTCCTGTATCATGTCATATTTCTTTAAGACTCTTTAGAAAGTGCAGGCATTGGTGTACGTGTTTTAGAATGGCCACAGTTGTGGGGCCCGATCAGATCAATAGAGATTGAAGTAGAGCATCCTGAACCATCTGATCATTTTCACTGTAGTGCTGGTAATGTTAAGGAAATGACACCCTCTGCGTCTTTGAAGCCATCACAGTAGGTTCTGTTGTCTTCTTATTCAAGGACATCTTTAAGGACCTTCACCTACTTTCTTGTTTTTGTTAATTAGCCCAGTCATGTCATTGGCAAACTTAACTACTGCTGTGAGTAGCTGTACATGTGAACAAGGAGGCATATAAGTATAGTCCAGGACTGAAACAGAAGGCTATAGAAGATATATTGAGGTCTGCTTGTCAGAAATTCCAGTGTCCAACTATAGACAGAATTGCATAAGCCCTGGTTCTAAAGTTTCTGGAAAAGCTTGCTAGGAAAAAAAGAGTCCCTAACTTAGATTAACTAACCATCCAGATGTTCAAGGCAAGTATACAGAATTAGTTCAAGGATTTCTAAAATGCAGCTTCTTATATGCAATAGATTTAATCTTTCCATTTTGGGGTATCTTGATGGTAGAGACAGCTTTTCCATTTGCTGATGTATGAAGTGGCCTCTCTGTTCATTTAAAATTAGAGGAGGAATCTTTGAATATACTCCAATTTGTTATTTCAGAACAACCAACACTTGCATGGTTTTCATCATTAGTAGACAGCGTCTTTTTGTAAACAGGTAGTTTATGTTCCTTTAGTGTTGTAACAGTTTTGCATAACTTACTAGTTTTTGGAGAACCTTTACCAGATCAACAACCTGCATGTATTAAACCTGCATGTGTCTTCACAGCATTCTCCTCTATCCTTATCTACATTCTCACTTCATCTTCACTGGTTACATCTTTGCCACTATTTTCACTGACAAGGTCCACAAGATTGCAACTAGTGGCTCGTTTCCATTGAGCAGTACAGTACTGTACAGTAAGATTGGGGACAGTAAACCCTGATCCGGCTTGCGTTTCCAACAGTACCCTTACTCGATAGGCATGGTGTATGCCGGAAAGTAGCAATCGACGTCATTCTCACACAAAGAAGAAAGGGACACAGTAAACAACAATGGAGGACATACAGCAGATCGCTGGAAACCCTTGGCGGCCATCCTCTCAGAAACATGCTGGCAAACCTTCTCGTTTCTCACCATGCCACTGAGTTCCCTTTGCACCCATTCTTCACCGATGATACTCAGGAAGGTCTGCACCTCCTGGCCCGTCTTCAACTTTTTGTGTTCTTTTTTCAGAACAGCCTGCAGGATGCAACCATTCTGTAACAGGGACACTTCACTTAACTACCATGCTCTCCTTTCCCGAATCCCTATGACTTTGAGATCATCTGTCCTTAATCTGCTTATCCTGTCTACTGCATTTAACCTGTCTTCTGCATGGTACGTTGCTGCATGCCGACATTGTATTGCAACAGTATTGTGTTTCAACTATATATTTAAAAATGGCGCCTCTTGTGTTGTCATTCCCCTTGTAGCACGCGCAAGCAACGATTCTCTGTCAACCAATCACCGTTCTGCAGTGAGTATAGCTCCACCCTTTAGGTACTTGACTACTGTGCTAGGTAATCAGGAGGGTCCCAAAAAAGTGGTACGGTTTGGTATTTTGGTACCATTCACAACTTCTGACAATCGAAACTGAAATTATTGCATACTGTACTGTACCATGCTGTACCGCTCAGGGGAAACAAGCCATAGTTGTCTGCTCTAGACACAGATAGACACTACTCACATGCAACTCTTTTTTTTCTCTCCTCTCTCTGAGTCTGATGTTTCCAAACTTCTCTCCAACTGTTATACCTAAATTTTTCACCATTGGGCCAAACCATTCTTTTTGCTTATCTGTTCCATTCCGTGTCGATTTGCCCCAGCTGGTAGGGATATGGTTTCATTTTCCACTGTGGGGCTGATAACAGAGCTTGTTGGAATGTAATACAAATGCGTCAGTTGTTGCCTAGGTGTAATGCAATAGTTTACAGATGATATGAGATGTAAATAGCGACCGTTATGGAGGATGATCAGATATTTCTTTTAATTTTATTATTAATTTGTGTTTACGTTACTTGGCCAGCTGCAGAGAAACTGGTAGCCAGGCAACAGACAAGTGGCCAATCCTGAGTGGCGACGTCACTACATGCATTCTACAGGCCAAGAATGGTTTGTAATCATACCATACCAGGCTCAAGTGGAAATACAAATGGAACCGTTCCTTACCGTTTTTTAGAACTGTTCGGCCTGATGGTGGAAAAGCGGCTTATGTCCCCTAGAACATATCTTTTCTTATTTTCCTCAAGCCATCTCTTATCTGTACTCACACACATCCTAAACATGTCTCTTTCCACTGGAGTCTACTCCACCACATTTAAGCAGGTTCAGGTATCCCCACTGTAACCCCACTCAAATCAATACTTAACCCAGCAGTAGTACATTTCCATTCATGTATTTGGCAGGTGCATTTATCCACTACATTTAAGCCACTAAAAGTGAATTAAAAAAATCAAACCAATGATGATTGTTTTGCTTGCACCATGCTTTACTAGTTAAGCTGAAACTGATGAATATTATATTACACAAGCCTGTCTTTCTGATTTCTTCCCTGTCCAAAAACATATAAAAGGCCGTCTTCAACTTTTTGTGTTCCTTTTTCAGAACAACCTGCACTGGTACTGCTATTTACTGCTTTGAGTCTTACAGGCAGATTCTTCAAGGTTTCATGGGAGGGGAAGAGTGTCTGAATCACACCAGTTAACCACTTGAGGACCATAGGATACCCTAGAGGCCCTCTCCTCTTCGATACATTTAACACAGCTCTACTGGTCATCCCAGCCTGACAATCCTACGTTTTCATTCTGTCTTTCAGATTAGTTGTTTTTGGCATAATAATAATGATAATAATCCCTTACATTTATATAGCGCTTTTCTGGGTACTCAAAGCGCTTTACATACGGAAGGGGGAATCTCCTCAACCACCACTAATGTGTAGCATCCACCTGGATGATGCGACGGCAGCCATATTGCGCCAGAACGCCCACCACACACCAGCTTATTGGTGGAGAGGAAACAGAGTGATGAAGCCAATCAGTATATGGGGATGATTAGGAGGCCATGATGGACAGAGGCCAATGGGCAAATTTGTCCAGGATGTTGGGGTTACACCCCTACTCTTTTCGAAGGACATCCTGGGATTTTTAACGGCCACAGAGAGTCAGGACCTCGGTTTAACGTCTCATCCAAAGGACGGTGCTTTTTTTTTTTTTTTGACAGTATAGTGTCCCCATCACTATACTGGGGTGTTAGGACCCACACAGACCACAGGGTGAGCTCCCCCTGCTGGCCTCACTAACACCTCTTCCAGCAGCAACCTAGTTTTCCCAGGAGGTCTCCCATCCAGGTACTAACCAGGCTCAGCCCTGCTTAGCTTCAGTGGGCAACCAGTCTTGGGCTACAGGGTGATATGGCTGCTGCTGCGGCTGCTGATCATGGACTCAATGAAGGATTGTCATGTCCAGGTCAGTCTTGCAAAGGCAGAACTCCTTAAAATCCCAGCCAGGCCATCAAATGAACACAACAACACCATATATTTAAACTCAACAACCATAAAGCAGCCATCTTTGGGTAGTATTCAACAACCATCCCAATAACTGTCCAGTTTATGCTCTGTAACATAAAGAAAACTAAACCACACCTATCCGAATATGCTGTGTAGGGGAGTCCAGACTCTTGTCATCCCATACCTGGAGAATTGGAATGCTTTACTATCTGGCCTTACAACTGTCAAGCCTTGCAGATGATCCAAAATGCTTCAAAGCATCTCGTCTTCAGACAGCCAAAATTTTGCAACATGTTACACCCCTCCTGACTCACTGCCTATAGGCATCTACATCAAATTCAAGGCTCTGATACTAGCATACCGGACCAGGACTGTGTTCTCCCTTCCCCCTGCAGTCAGTCAAAGAACACATGAAGGAGCCTTCAAAATGTCACAGGTCATTTCCTAAAACCTTCACACTGTTCCTGTCCTTTGGTGGTTGAATGAACTCTCAACCTTCACCCTAACCATGCAATCCCTTGTCGTCTTTAAGAAATGGCTAGAAAAGTCACATTCTCTAAGAGCTTAAAAATGTTTATGCACTTATTCTGCATAAACATACTATTCTAGTACATACAGTGCCTATAGAAAATCATCATAACCCTTTGAAATAGTTTACTTTATTTGTCGTACAGCCTGAAATCAAAAAACTTTTCAAGCTTTATTTACAAATTTTGCCTTACAACATCAAAGTAAAAAGAAAAAGCAACAGTTCTGAAAATGAATAAAAAAACTGAAAAACTAGAATAACAGGGTTGGCAAAGTCATCAGTCCCCTGATTTAATACTTCGTAGAGACACTTTTTGCTTTAATTACAGCCAATAATCTTTTTTGTACTAGCTTTGCACACCTAGATTGGGAAATATTTGCCCATTCTTTCTTGCAGAATTGCTCAAGTTCAGTCAAATTCCATGGTGAGTGCTAATGGACTGCTCTTTTCAAGTCCATCCACAGATTTTCTATTGAATTTAAGTCAGGGCTCAGACTTGACCACTCAAGGACAATTACCTTCCTATCCTTGAGCCATTGCATTGTTCATTTGGTGGTATGTTTAGGATCATTGTCGTGTTGGAAGGTGAATGACCTGCCCATTTTAGCTGTCTAACAGAGGGACGCAGGTTTTCCTAAAGAATTGGGATGTACTTGGCAGCATCCTTTTCCCTTCAATCCTGACCAATCCCCCAGTCCCTGCTGAAGAGGTACACCCCCACAACATAATGCGGCCACCACCAGGCTTTATAGTAGGTATGGTGTGTTTTGGGTGGTGTGCTGTTTGCTTTTTGCGAACCATAGCACTGAAAGAAAGAAGCCTTTCCTGAAAAAGTGGAACACTCAGTCTCGGTCCTATGGTCTGATGAGACCAGAACGGACCTTTTTGGACTGAACTCCAAGCATATGTTTGGCGAAAAGCAAACACAGCACACCATCCAAAATACACCATACCTACTGTGAAGCATGGTGGTGGCAGCATTATGTTTTGGTTGTGTTTCTCTTCAGCAGGGACTGGGCAATTGGTCAGGATTACAGGAAAAATGGATTCTGCAAAGTACATCCAAATTCTTGAGGAAAACCTGCATCTCTCTGCTAGACGGCTGAAGATGGGCAGGTCATTCACCTTCCAACACATCAATGATCCTAATCATACCGCCAAAAGAACATCACAATGGCTTGAGGATAGGAAGGCGAATGTCTTTGAATGGCCAAGTCAGAGCCCTGATCTGTGGATGGACTTGACGAGAGCAGTCCATTGGCGCTCACCATGGAATTTGATTGAACTTGAGCAATTATGCAGGAAGAATGGGCAAATAATCCCCTATCTAGGTGTGCAAAGCAAGTACAGACATATCTAAAAAGATTAATGGCTGTAATTGAAGCAAAAGGTGGTTCTACAAAGTATTAAATCAGGGGACTGATGACTTTTCCAACCCTGTTATTCTAGTTTTTCAGTTTTTTTTATTAATTTTCAGAACTGTTGCTTTTTCTTTCATTACTTTGATGTTGTAAGGCAAAATTTGTTAATAAAGCTTGAAAAGCTTTTTTTTTTTTTTGGAATGGGTTTTGATTTCAGGCTGTAAGACGACAAATAAAGTAACTATTTCAAAGAGATATGATGACTTTCTATAGGCACTGTTCATTCTAAACATACTATTCTAGTACCTAATAGAAATTTTGTTTGGTGTGATATACTTCTGTTGTGTTGTCCCTTGGATCAATTGCTTCTACATATGCTATTCTTATTAAGTGGCTTTGGATACATCATCCTCTAAACCAGGGGTGCCCAATTTAGCTCCTGGAGGGCCAACATTCATCTCTAACTTGCTCCAACACACATGCCTATACATTTCTAGTAATCCTTAAGACCTTGATTAGCTGGTTCAGGAGTGTTTAATTAGGGTTGGACTTGCAGAACTCTGCAGGACATTGGCCTTCTTGGAGCAGGATTGAGCACCCCTGCTCTAAATGAAAAAATGTAAATGAAAATGCTTATTTTCAATGTTCTATCCTATATTATGGGTAGATCAACATGAAGAATTTTTGAACAACTAATCTGTCAGAAGCTAGCAGAGCAACCAAAGATAAGTGAAGCGACTCTGACATCAAGTAGCTGACCTGGATAAATAGATTGTTTTGTGTCCACTTCAAGTGTTATTTTAGAAAGACTGTTACAAAACCCCAAATACCCAGACAAAAAAGTCTTAACTATACTGTAAAGAGTTACTTGAACTCCTCCATTATAGAATCAGGCAAAGGCCAGTTTTATCCATTTAACAACATAAGGAAGCCATTTAAAGGCTCTCAAACAATATCTCGTTTTAATGGTCATTTGTCTGTAGAAATCTGTTTTTCCTTACTCATCTTCTCTAAACGTTGATGTAGTCAACACGCCCACTGTTCTGCCCACTGATAAAAATTGATCACCATTTGGTATTTGTTGGAACAGCACTTGCATATTTGTACATTATTGTATTATAATCTGTACTGTATGATCTTTAATGGTTAATATTGTTTCCATATAATTTATGAACATTTTTGTTATTTCAGACAAGGTATAAAATGGGATCAGACTCAAGTGTTCGCTTACCACAGGAAAATATCACAAGGGAGTTTGGTATTCCAAAACATTTGTGGATAGCGGGTATCTAATGGACTTTCAAGGGCTACACAGGGGTGAACAAAACTGATCTCTAAAACGTGTTGCAAGTGTGTCCCTTTCTGAATTAAAGTATGTCACTGAATATTAAAAAAAAAAAACTTTCTTGTAGGCTACAGTGTCCATTGACATATTGCCCCCTACCTCCCAGTTAGAGTCAATTCCTTGTACAACACCTTTTCTTATTAGTCTTATGTCAAGCAATTCCAGTCCTGGAGGGCCACTGTCCTGCAGAGATTAGCTTGATCCCCAGTCAAACATACCTGAAAAACAAGTCTAAAGGATTGCTTTAAAATTACAGGCAGTTGTGTTTGATTAGGGATGGAGCTGAACTCTGCAGGACAGTGGCCCTCCAGGACTGGAGTTGCCCATCCCTGTCTTATGTAAAAATATAAGAGGTCAAGGTCAAGTTTCCACCAGATTTGGTTATATGTAGTCTATTTTAAATATTTCTTATTGAGTGATTTGGTTATATGTAGTGTATTTCAAATATTTCTTATTGAGTAGAGTAATTTTTGGACCATTTTGTGAGTGAGTGGCACAACATGTTAAAGGTGAAGTATGTAGTTTCTGTGACACTAGTGGCACCAAGCAGAATTACATATTTTGCAAACTGCCATTTCACGTGTCGTGCCTACACCGATTCAAACATCACAAATACAGCTCTTATGGGTGCTTGTGAAGGCATGTCTCAACAGGTAAAAGTAGGCTACTTTCAATAAAGGTCCAACATATTAGGAATACTTTTAGCTGTGTTGCTATGTGTTATGAGTAAGCAATTGAGTAGGCTAACCCTCTGTCAAGAGCGAACACAAGCATCTTGGGTTTATAATAAACCCATTCAACTTAAGTGCACCGGGCACATTTTATCACGACGACCACAACTATTTGAAGCTGTCTACACTGGACATGTCAAAGTAAACATTATAAACTGGTACTTTGTCTTTCTGATGATGCTGTATGCAGAGGTCTTCATCTCTGTTCCTGGAGACCCACTGTCCTGCAGAGTTTAGTTTTAACCCTAATCAAACACACCTGAAGCAGCTAATCAGGGTGTACTCAAACTAGGCACAGTTGCCTTGAACCAAGCTCGAGCGCGATTGTCCCCCCTCCCCCGCTGGCCTGTACTCACATTGCCCTTAACGTTCCGTGCCGGAGCATGCTTACGTCATATACGATGCAACTTTTTGTATGGAAGAAATGCACTTTCACTAAGATATTGCCTAATAGATTTAGCATTTATGCTGCGCAGTGATTTTCACTTGCACATATCAGAGAATTATTACGAACTATGACGGCAGCTGACATTAATAAAGGAATTTTGCAGCTTTAGGCTATTTGCAAACTACAATTCCTGTTCATCAATAAGTTGAGAACCAGACCCGTTATAAACCCAAATACACTCGAATTAAGTACATGAATTGAAAAGTGTACTATCAAAGTAGTAATAAAGATGTTTGCCGTCGTAATGATGACAGTAGCGCACATAAAGTAGTAGCTGTTCCGTGCTCCAGTACGGTTAGCGCTCACACTGCATGCGAACCGCGCTCGAGCCCAACCGGACCGTGCTCTGGCCCACCTCTTCTAAGCAGGCCAGGGACGGCTAAACGAACCGCGCCCGGGCACGGAACAGAGCGATCACACTTGTCAAACGAGCCAGGCTTTGAGGTCAAATGTGCTCGGGCACGGTTCAGAGCGCCTAGTGTGAGTACACCCTCAAGCTCTTCAAGATTGCTTGAAAATAAACTTTGCAAGACAGGGGGTCCTCAGGAGCATGGTTGAAGACCTCTATATTGATGTGTTCATGACCTGTTTAATCTTTGAAGGTCTAAATGCAGTGAAATTTGGCTTGCACTTCTGCAGAATGTCTTTTCCTATGTAACGTGTCAACTGTGGTTCCATACTGGCTCAGCCTGCTACAGTAGCCTTGCCCCAAACTCACACTATTGGTTGAGCTGGAAAGAGATTGACAGATCTGAGCAAACCGCTCTCAATGTTTAGATAGTGCCTGGGGGCTCAATGTTTAACAAACTGTGTTGAGAGAATTTAACAACAACAAAATCTTACATACTTCATCTTTAAGGTATACTAGTAAAAGCGGTCCTAACTGTTTGCCAAAGTCAGCAATCTCCCAAACTTAATGCAGGCTTATACTTGTAATTCATATCAATAAGACCTCATTACATAATAGACATACTGTGTTCCCTGTTTGTTTGTTTTTTGTTTTTTTTAAAGTTATATTTCAAGTTATATTTTTGGCCTTTTATGCCTTTATTAGATAGGACAGTGTAGATGAGACAGGAAGCAATGGAGAGGAGAGAAGGGGACAGGACAGGCAAAGGACCTCAAGCTGGTACTCGAACTCAGGTTGCCATCAAGCACAGCTGTGACATATGTCGGAGCGCTGGCCACAAGGCTATTTCTCCGACACTATGTTCCCTGTTTATAAAATATGTCGCCACTATGTCCTGTTTTGATTTGACTAATTTTCTCTGTTTAACTGTTCCCTTTCACTATGAGTGGCGGCTCTCTAGTATTGTATCTATGCTCCTTATGGAGGTACCACTCTGGGAATAAGAGAGAGGGATTAAGTTAAAATAATTGAAATTTAGCTAAGGATAATGGGTAGAGTGGTGAATGACGAAGGAGTATGGGGGAAATTGAAACATTAAGGTCTGTTTCACTCCTTGAACAAAGTGGAGCCTTTCTCTGGGTGATGCATTTATGCATCTTTGCCAAGACATCCCTTCGGGTAAAAAAATAAAAAATAAATAAAGCAAGCATTTGCATTAGTTGTGCCTACAACTTGCTCAAAGGAAAGGAGTAGATGTATACTCTCAGTGCCAGAATTTTTTTTGAGACTCTCAATGTTAATCTGATTTATCACTGTTAAACTTAAGCCAGAGGAACCACATTAAAATCTCGTAAGTTGTTTATTACAAATACCTTTCCCAATCTACAATGTTTCATGTAACACACAACAGTCCACATTGCTTATTAAACTTTTACAGGTGGTTATCACGTGCAAATGTGTAGTGGGCTCCAAAATCGGTTCTGTGACATTACAGTACAGTTATTATGAAATATCTTACAACACTGAAGAACAAGATAAGTGGCTTGGATTGTTGGACCTCTGGGTAAACTGACTATGTCAAGTTCTTTGACAAGAAACTAAGGTACTGCACCCTGCAACAATCTGAAAGGCATGATGTGGGATGGTCGAAGGAATATATCTAACAAGCACCTCCCACAACATCGGCAGCCATTTTAAGGTACGTTCCTTAGATACCATGCGCAAAAAATGCTTCCACACATTGGACATTGAAATGGAGGCCCCGTAGAACTGAAGGCGGGTCTTCCTCTCCATTAGCCGTTTTCTCATAGGTTCATGTGGTCGAGTGTCACGAAATATCCCGGGGTCGGGTGAGCCACATTGTTTGGTGAATGTGCTTCGAATTGTACTAACATCAAACCCGTAATGATTTTTTAAAAATAACGAATAGTGTTCCAATGATCTTTATCTTGAATTGAAAGTTTGGGAATATCTTATGTGCGCATTGCGCATCGGGAAGGTGCATATAGTCTTACAAAGGAAAACGACAGCAGCAGGAAGCCGAGCACGACGGTGAGTACGAGCCGTTCTAAAGGGGGAGAAGCTCATGGGGAGAAGCTTATACTGCTTTGCTACGTAATTAAACGGGACAGTATAATACTAGGAGTGTATAATGCGCTAGATAATATTTACATCGCAAATGAAGGCGTTGATTTCCGTAGTTTCTCGGATCGCTAGGTCTTGTTTGTGTGCTCGTACTCCAGGTTCCAAGCATGCAGCCCATTTTGTTTTGTGACGTTGGACTTCCATGTTCCTAGCTCCAGCCAGCTTAGCTTCGTGCATTTCTCTTTCAGATTGCTCCGTTAGCATTATATAAACAACTAAATAACAATTAAAATACAACCATTAACTTTTTAATTATGAACATCCGTATATTTACATAATGTTACTGTACTTGACACCTCTGATAATTTATTGACTAGTTGTCACAACAACTAAAAATCTGCATCACTTTAAAACAGCCACCGGGTTCTCACTGTACAGGAGGGAGTCGCACTACATCGTTTAGTGTTGAAGGTTACCATGGTGAACTTATTAAATATATCTGTTTTGTTTTTCACGTTTTAATAATGTATTTATTTTGTATTTGATAAAATACATTAAAAATGAAGATGTTCGTGATAGTAAACAGACTCGTATACTTGTTTTATGTGTAAACAAGTAAATAAGTGTGTTAAGTGTAAGTCTTTACCCCATAGACATAAATGTTTGATAATGAGTTCGTCCTTTTTTCTTTCTTTTTTACAGAGTGTATGTTTAAGGACAAATCACAGGAGTGAGTTTGCTTTTGGAATGTGTACTGGCATTTTAGGGTAAGTTGACTTCACTCATTTTGTAGGCTGTTTTTATTTCTTTACAGTATGTTATAGTTCATAGAATTTATGGGTGTTTAGTTGTACAGATAAGGATGTATAATTTCCCGTGGTGGGATTGAGAGGAGTTATTGCATCTTGTCAAAGAACCTTCCTCGTGTGTCTTTATTTTACAAAATAATAGCCACATGCAAACACTTTGTATACTCTAAGTAGTGATTTTTTTTTTTTTTTTTTAACTTTACTGCGTACACATTCATATAGCACACACGTTAGTGTGTTATAACAGAATTAGTAAGGTAACTTGTGGCATACTCACTGCATGCACATCACCCTGTCATCCAACCTGAGCATAACATTTGATTGACTTTTGCATTTGTGTATGAGCCAAGACAACATTGATTGTGATAGTTTATTAATAATAAACTTTGTTTGTCGTGTCAACAGCACTGGTTAGCTGACTAATCATCTTAATGTATTAGCTTGATGGCAAAATTATATTTACACTGTTTATGACCAATTATTTCTCACATTTAGTTTACACATTAAGTAGTTACTTTACAGGTCATTAATATAATTTGCCATTATATTAAACCTACAGTGGTAGTAAGAATCCATTTCTAAAAATAGGTGCAGTTTCAGAACCAAATGTAACTATCGAGAAGAGTTGAGTCATATTAGGATTGTTTGTTTAAAAAAAAAATTGTCAGTGAATGATAGAAGATCGATGTGTGATCAGGAATCATCTGTGATGACGGTTAGTTTGTGTTTCTGTTTCAATCAAGCAGAGTGTGAATCTTTACGTTTTCTCTTACATCATAAATTAATATATTCTAATCCCTAAAGGTGCTGAGCTGTTGGTGTAAATGTTGTGTAAAACAATTTTTTATTATTATTAAAAAAAGCTAACATTTAATGGTCTTTCCATCACTGCAATTTTAAAAGTGCACTTTAAAATTAAATTTTTAGTATTCATATCAGTAGCCTAATAAAAGCTGATTTATATCTTTGTAATCCCCCAATTATAGGACACTATTTTGCTAGCAATGAGCAAAAAGTCATGGGCTCGATTCTCAGAGAATGCGTGAAACTGATAAAGTATATACTTTGAGTGCAATGTAGCTTTGGAAAGCAAATGCATAGATGTTAAACAGACTTTGTCTTTGAAAAGTTTATTTAACAGTGGCATCAGTAATGAAAAATTATTGCTTTTGCATGATGCAGCATCTACAGCACTAGGTATGTGTATATAAGACCAAGAGGGCACCATATTGTACAGTGCAAGCATAAATATAAAATTACTGAGTGCTTTTTATGTCAGCATGACATAAGTTGCGATAGTCTTTTCTTCCCTGTTGTGATGAATATCCAGGTAAAACGGTTTCTTGAACAAGACAAAATGAAGGGCTGGATTTGATTTCTTTGCCATCAGCAATTGATTGGATCATTGTCATTTGCTATTGATGCAATCTTATGTGAATGAGAGAGAAGAGACAAGATGTTGTTGCAAGTGGGAGGGGCATTATTTTGATTAAAGATTTTGAGGCATGTGAATTTAAAAAAAAATAATGATGAGCATTGATAATTTATAATAAACACTGCAATATTGCATTAAAAAAATAATAAATTTTGATTACATGGTGACTTTAAATCACATATCTGATGAGCATGTCAACACAATGGCCACTCAGAGGTGTTTACGAATCCGCTCAAAGCATCACATTTTTAAAATTTCAGTACTGACTTGATACCGAAGTCGGTACTTTTGACCACTCTAAAAACAACCCTTTGACTATGACTTGTTTCACATGTACTGCATCTGCTGCATGAGAGCGTCACTGCAGAAGCAGGTGTGTGTTGTGCCTTCACGTATGGATAGGGGGACTGTCCCTTTAAGAATTATTAAAATACAATTATTTGCTCCAGAATTAAAGCATATTGATCTTAAGTTGTAAAACATTTTCGATATGTTTACACTGCATTTTTGACATGTTTATTGCCGAATTCGGCATGTGCTGCACTGCTAAAATATTGCATCTGTGAGTATGTAAATATAGGTACCAAAACGAAAATGCTCTGCGGAAACAGTATTTGTGAAACAGCCCATCATTTAAGACAAACTGGTGGGTGCCCACCTCCATCACTCTCCATCAGTATCACTTAAGGTTCAAAATGTTAACATTAGTTAATGTGTTATTTAACATTATATAATCTGGCATCATGAACTTAAAATAAATTTCATGTTCAATTCAATTGTTCATATTATTCAGTGGCCTTTTATCTAGGTTAACTGTTCATTAATTCATGTTTGTTCATAATACATTGTTTATTTATAAATTATAAATTGCCTGAATAATTATATTATAATTATAATAATTATATTTCTGAATATGACTGTGAAATAGCTGAATTCAAAGATTTAAATGAATCCTTGAACCCTTCAGGAGTTTGTGCAGAGCTGTAGGTGCCATGCACAGCCAGGTATAGAAAAAGGTTTGGCAAACTTTTTACATTAGTTAGTCTGGATATTTTACTACCTTACTTTAATTGTCCAAATTTCTAGGTCAAGTTTCTGATGACCCAGTACGCGTTGTTCCTCCCTAGACCATTTCTATGGATACCTGCTTTGTGCACAGTGGTATTATCATATTGGTATCCTATACTGCAGGGGTGCCCAATCCTGTTCCTGAAGATCTACCTTCCTGCAAAGTTCTGCTCCAACCCTGATCAAACACAAGTGAACCAGCTAATGAAGTTCTTCAGGAGCACTTGATAATTATAGACAGGTGTGTTGGATCAGGGTTGCATCTGAACTCTGCAGGTAGGTAGATCTCCAGGAACAGGATTGGGCACCCCTGCTATACTGTCTACAGTGCCATTGTATGCAGCAGTATTAAGATTTATCCTCAAAAGAATTTGCTGGAATATACAAACCCGTTAAGTAAAAGGGGGGTGTCCATATACCTTTGATCATATGGTTTATCTTTATATTTTTTTGCAAAACAGGTTATGGGCACCTCTGTTGCCTAGGGTTCAGAGCATGGGCCATTGCACTGAAAATTGCATTTTCAACCATAAACAACAGTCTTTTTTAATGTACTCTCAAAAGGACAGTTGCTGACTGGATTTCACTGATAATATCCATTACATAATCTTACAGCTAGGTTAATTTGTTTACCCTGTCTTGTTAAAACGTTTGTGTATAGAATGTCAGGTAGTCATCTACTATGGAACCTGCATCAATGCCAGGGTGGCAAAAGTGTGCATCAAGGGCACAAAGTAGTCCCAATGCCTATGAGCATCCTTCTCAAACCTAGAAATGTCAAATGGGGCACCCTACAGTCTTGTGGACTTTACTGGCACACACGCTTGCTGCAGTCATTGCAAATCCACATAACTGCAAGTGCACACTGTGCGCCATTTGGGACAGGTCCCAGGTGTGCATACAAGCTTGCAAATGAATTTCATGTGTTTCACAGAACTTGTTAAAGGCACATGCACTTTCATTAGTGTTTTCAGTTTCCCTTGGCTGCAAAGACTACAGTTAGAGGTGGAGGTTTATCATACTGTCAGTGATCTTGGACTTCATGCATCCACTCCAATAGATGCTAGTATAAACTTAGATTACTAACAGCTGCTGCTTCACACCCGTGCTGTGTATTTATTTTTATTCCTTTTATCAGTTTCATACTATAAACATTCATAATGGACATTCTTGGATTAAATCTCCCTGTTATGGTGGTGGTTCATGTTATGAGACTGGCTGCTTCATTGCACTGAAAGGACAGCCGTGAGTTCTCTGCCTGCAGTGGCAGCTGTGACCAATGCATGTTCACACTCGCCACCTGAAGCTACTGAGTCTAACCTTGATCTGTGTTTAGGAGCAGTGGATCATTGTGGTTGGTTTCATCTAACAGGAACAGCATCAGCTCATATTCATTTTGTTTAGACCGGTGGATCGCATATGCTTAACTCATGCTCCATTGTTATATTGTGTCTGTAGGTTTATTGTTCTTGTATATTGTTTGATTGGTATGCTTGGTTTGTGTTTATACATTGTATAGTCTTGAGTACTGGTCAGAAAGCAAGTAATATTATTCATGTTTACTAAGTATTATTTCTAATATTATTAACTGTATGACATGGCAAATGTATGACATGGCAGATCATGTGCCAACATGGCCACACTATTGAGGGGGTGACCTTCAGGGCTCTTCAGCACCAGTCCTGGAGGTCCGGTGTCCCGCAGACTTTAGTTCCAACCCTAATTAAACACTTTTGTCTGTAATTTGCAAGTAATTTTGAACACTTTGATAAGCTTGTTCTGTGGTGTTTGGTTAGGGTTTGAACTAAAGTGTCCAGAACACTGGACTGGAGTTGAGAAGCTGTGGTCTAGGCCAGAGCTTCTCAGATCTGTCCTGGAGACCCTCTACCCATGCACATTTTGAATGTGGTTCCAGGACAGGTTTGGTAGCCAGTCCTGCCCCTAGAGGGCAACCATCTTTCTGAGCTTAGCTCCAGCCTTAATCAAGCCCATCTGCAACAGCTAATCTGGGTATTCAAGATGTGTGATTTTCTTTTTTTTTCTTTTTTTTCTTCCAAACCAGTTAAGCACAAACCTTACCCTGCAGCCAATTTTATTGGTCACAGGTGTATTGGAGCAGGGTTGAAAAAAGTCTGCAGGACGGTAGCCCTCCAGGAGCAGGGTTGGTCTCATGTGAGTCAACATTATTGCTTTATTTATAAATCTTTTAATTAGAAAAAAAAGCAAAAATATCTGCTAGCAGCAATTGTGGGGCCAAACTACTTATGGCCATTTTTGGCATGTTTGAACATTGGATTTTATTAGGAAACTTTTGAACATTGCACAATTCACATGGTTAAGCACTTGCTACACATTTAATTTGATCAAACAATCCTCATTTATAGTCTGTTGCTTTTAACAGCATGCCACTCATAGAACAGTTTATTTAATTTTACACAGACTTGAGGTTTTGAAGCCAGAACCACAGCTTTTGGCTCTAAATGACACAACATTACACAATTTTATAAAGTTGTGTCTCCACAGTCTCTGGGTCAGGTGCCTGTCGCTCATCTCGTCTCGCCACCGGAAAGACGTGTTCTCATACCTAAGTTCCATAGTTCAAGTGAGAATCAACTCAAAATTAAGATTTTGTATATAAATGCACCGCATGTTATATTTAATAATTTCAGATGAGATCATTCCCAGAAAAACACAATGTCTGGAACAGTAGCAACTTTTGCATCACTTCTGGCCACAGTACCTCTTGCGATCTGTACTTATGCCACACAGGATTTGAACCCATGACCTGAAACTTAATGCAAATGTAGCTTATGGTTAACCTGATAGCTAAAGAGAATGGCAACTGGTTAGCATGTTAACCAATTAGCATGCTAAGCTAACTAGCATAAGACAAACACAGGCAGGGTCAACTTTGGAGTGGGATTTCTCAGGGACGGTAGCATATATAAAAAATTTTAGTCATTTCTGTGCAGCTTGGTCCAAAGATCATCTGAGACAATTTTGGACAAAACTTGTAGTAGCAAAATCTGTTTTTCATTTACTTCAATATGGCAGGCACATTGACACATGACAAATGATACATAGTCAGAATCTGCATTAACCAGGGAACAAAATGACACAGAGAAAACAAATTTTGGATGATGTTTTCAAAAGTTATAAGTTTTTGCAAAAATCCTTAAATCTTTGGAACATTAGGTGGCACTGTGTTCAATCTTCTCAGGTACATTTCAGGACATTCTGATGATGATGCCTAAGAAATTTTGTGCTGATATGTCAAATTGTTTTAAAAGATATTGCAATTTATGACAACATTCAATCAATGGTTCAATGGTTAGTCCGATCCTGGCAAAATTAGTATCCTTAGGTTAGGCATGATACAAGGAATCCATAGACACCAGCTTTTCATTTTCTGGTAAACTGTTCAAAAGTTAAAAGCAAAAAGAGAATTTTTTTCAGTTCTCATGACCTGTTGTTGTTCCCAAATTTGGCACGGACCCTCAGACCATGGATCTGATGAAGCGTTTTTCTTAAAGTTTGGCCGAGATCCAGCCTCTGAACCAATTTTGGGTCGAACTCGTTAAGTTTGTGACATCATAACCGGTAACTCTGAGATATAAGCTGTGTCATCAGAAGGGTTTGGAACCAGTTTGTCTTTGACTGCAACTGCTCCCTTAAGTTTGTGGTCTCTGTATGGCCCAAATGGTTATGGCTGTTTATAGGAGTCAGGCTAACTACATTTATTTTTTACATTTATTCATTTTGCAGATGACTTAGAAGTGAGGAATACAAGAAGTGATTCATTGTGAAGAGGCAAATAAACACAAGAAGTGCTCACAATACAAGTTTCAGACATTGCTGTAGCATAAGCTAGATTAGGGAGGTTTTAAAGGAAGTGAAAGCATTTTTTTTTTTCTTTTCTTTTTTTATGATGAGGATAAGTGCTCTCGAAAGAGAAGAGTATTCAGCTGTTTTTTGAATATTGCCAGGGATTCTGCATTCCGAATGAAAGGGGGGAGATTTCCACTAGCAAAGAGCAGTGAACAAAAATGTTCTGGAGAGCGATTTTGTGCCTCTGTGTGATGGTGAGCCTTCACTAATTTAGCTGGTAAGGATGTAGACTAAAGAGTGAGTGGAAGTAGGAGGGTGCTGTGCCTGTGGTAGATCTGTAAGCGAGTGTCAATGCCTTGAACTTGATGCGAGCAGCAAGTGGTAGCGAGTGCAGAGAGATGAAGAGAGGTGTGACGTGGGCCCTTTTGGGCTCATTAAAGACAAGACATGCTGCAGCATTCTGTATCATTTGTAGAGGTTTGATTGCACATGATGGCAGTCCAGCCAGAAGAGCATTGCAGTAATCAAGCCTAGAAATGACCAGTGCCTGGACGAGAATTTGTTGCATGCTCTGTTAGGAAAGGCCTGATCTTCCTGATGTTGTGTAGTGCAAATCTGCATGACCGATCTGTCTTTGAAATGTGGCCTTTGAAGGTCAGTTGGTCATCAAATTACTCCAAGATTTCTGGCCGAACTTGATGGTGTAATTGATGATGTACCTAGTGGTGAAATTGTGCTGTAGAATCGGATTGGCAGGGAAGACAAGAAGCTCAGTCTTTGCCAGGTTGAGCTGCAGGTGATGTCTGCCAGACAGATTGAGGTTCGTGCAGCTACTGTAGGATCATCTGGTGAAATGAAAGGAAGAGCTGTGTGTCATCAGCATTGCAATGGTGGCTCAAAATAACTACTGCAGAATTTGAGACGTTAGTGTTGAATGATGTCTGGTGGTTTTTGAAAGGCCTGACTGAACCTTATGGATAAGACCAGGTGTTCTCAATTTTGACCCTCAAGGTCCACTTTCCTGCAGAGTTTAGCTCCTGATCAAACTCATCTTCCTGTAGCTTTCTCGTAACTTAAAGACCTTGAATAGCTTGTTCAGGTGTGGGAGACTAAGTTTAGAGCTAAACTCTGTAGGAAAGTGGATCTTGGGCGCAAGAGTTGAGAACTTCTGGTGTACACCATAAAGAAGAGGAATGATAAAAGAATATGGTAGATCTGGAAGAAAGAACCAGAGTTATTGTATTGCATTGTATCTCTGGTCATTGCAGAGATGCAAAGATTTGCCGTTGTTTCCACACAAGAACAATAACAGGAAAGGGGAGAAAAATAGGATGTAGTAGGCATTGGGACTGGAGGTGGGTGATGTTGCTCTATGTATTAAATGATGAATACAATGTATGATAACAATGTAGTACAAGATGATGCAAAGTTCTGCATGATGTCCAACAACACCAGACACTGGGAATCACCTTTTCCACTTACTTCTTTCTGTCAAGAAATGGGGTATTGCTTTATCCAGGGATGACCCATTCTGCTCCTGGACAGCCACATTTCTGAAGAGTTTTCTCAAATTAAATGTTCCTGAACAAGCTATTGAAGGTCTACAGGATTATTAGAAATTTCAGAGCAAGTTGGATCTCTACAGGAAGATGGCCCTTCAGGAGCAGGATTGGACACCCTTTACCCTTGGCCTTATCCAATACAAATTAATTAGGTGGTTCTCAGGGTGTGCTGTCAGGATGTAGACAGGGTCTTCTAGTGTTTACTCATAATGGCATCTATCTTGCTTCCTTGATTATTGTTCCTATTTTATACCATATAGTTTTCTTTTGAGTTGTAATTTTTGAAAACCATTCTTGGTGAGGGCATTATCCTGCCCCGAACAGCCTCTGAATCCTGAGAACCTTGAAGGTGCCAAGCTAATTTTCCTGGCCAAAAGAACCAATTCTTCCGTGGAAATGCACAGAATAGTTCTTGGTTGGGCAGTGGCATTGTGCCAGTAGAATAGGGGTACCAGAAACCTACCCAGATATTCAGTTATATGTATTTAACACCAAATCTGCTGACCAAAGCACCACGCTATCATGTTTCTATAAATGGATTTGTGGTTGACGATTAACTCTTCTGTAGTATTGTCAGTTGTGTTAAGAAAGCTATACTGAATGTAGTATTGAGAGTGCAGAAGTAACTGAATAGTATATTTTCACAATGAAAGCCATAGCTTATCAGTGTAAAGATGCTATAAGACTTGTCATCAAAAAATTTAATCTCTTTTGTAACTTAAGGCCCCTATCTCATGACAGGACATGAGGTAATGTTTCCAGTTGCCCCATACCAACCATATCTCACTGTATATCCAATATAAAGGCTCATCAAACTCTGAATCTTCAGGGTGAATGTGATTTCAGCATGTTCCTGGATCAACATTAGATTTGGCCGGTCAGATTTAAGAAACAAGTTTACAGATTGTCAAGTTTAGGCTTACAGCCAAGGTCAGGTACTTCTACATCAACGTTATTCACTTATCATTTTCTATGATTTTAGGGATAAGTCAAGGTTAGGTTTAGGGGTAGGGATAGGGTTAGTACTATGTTTTCAGATAGGGATGGTGATCCATGATCAACAAAATATTTTGATCCAGGAACATGTTTTAAATGGCAAAATCACAGTGACCATGGAGAGCTAAAGATGTCAGTTTTCTAAATCTTTTTTGATTCTTAGGTTCTTGAAAATTTGCAGAATTTATTCCGAATTATAATAGAAATTCCATACTCCTTTTGGGTATATTTTCTTGCTCATTTAAGTGGATAATGGGACATGTGTAGAGTAGGCATTTTGTACCGAGTAGTTTACATTATTTTCATTTGCGCCTGTATAGGCATCAATTTTTCCACTGAAACCTGCAAAATCTCACCAAGCAAAGGTGCCATGGATGTGTGATGTTGATGTTATGATGGGTCACAGTGCCAGTCTGAAATTGCATACTCTGTTACTAGTAGGTCATTACTTAAATCATAGTGTTTTATAAACCCATGCTACTCATTTGTTGAGAAGTATAGATGTATTTGACCCTGGGAAGTGATTTCTCTCTGGAGAGGTGATGCCACATGCTGCAGGTGCACCCAGGTTTAGTAATATATTGACTGTTCTTGGTACACTACAGATCAGAAGTTTTAGAACATCTATTTTGAAATGAATGAATGTCTTAACTTTAAAATTAGAGTAAAGAACAAATAAATAGTCAGCAATAAAGTAATTGAAGACCATGAACACACCCGGAGCAGTGCTGCAGCGCCCGGGGAGTGATCGGGGGTTAGCCTAGCTGCCTTGCTCAAGGGCAACTCAGATGTGGGTAATGAGAGTGGAAGAGAGCACTGTTCATTCACTCCCCAAACCCATGACCTTCAATTTTCAAGTCAGATGCTTTAGGCCACAACTGCCCCCTAATGCAAAACAGTATTCAAATGTTCAATGTTCATTAATCATCATTTATCCCAGACCAGCTTCATGTGGTTGATGTCTCAAATGTTGAAGTTAGCTGGTAGCCTAATATAATAACATGGGAAATGAGCAGCGGTGTTGACCTTCTCCTGACTCGGGTAAACTCCGCCATTGTTCATGACCACTCCTCAAGCCCCAGTTGGCCCGCTTTGGACGATAGTATTCGGTGGGCCAAAAACCCCTTGCCATTGGCCCAGAGAAACCCCGTTGAGGCCCGATCAAGCCCTGGAAGTGACGGTGGAAAAGCAACTGGCCCTGGCACGCACTAGAATGCTCTCTTTTGGCCCAACAGTGGAAACACTGCTACTGTCTACTTCCGTTGCTTTGAGACCATTTTAGACTTTCTTGTTACCACTTGACCTGTGAAGCCTGTAACTGGAAGCTCTTCTTCAGTTTATAGTACTTGATAATTACAGCCAAGTGTGTTGGAGCAGAGTTGGAACTGAACTCTGCAGATAGGTAGATATCCATTAACAGGATTAGGCACGCCTTATGTAAGGTCTATTTTGATCATCTACTTTGATCCAAAAAGGTATTTTTCACTAATTTATAAGATAGTTTGTTCTTTTTACTTAAAAACAAAAAACAAAAAAACCAACATTTAACAGTTTGCTATAAAATTACATGAAATGTAAGGTTAGATCTATTAATTTTTCTCCATAAATATTACAGTAACTTACTGTTAACCAGTTAACCGGTCTTTACTGTTGCATTTTAACAGTCTTTTACAGTGAAAATTACAATTATTTTTATGCACATTTTTATTTTGTAGATTTTGCAAAACAGTTGAGAAATACATTATATTGTGGAAATTGAGGCCATCTTTAAACTTGTTTCTCTGAACTCTTTCGAACTCTTTCCATTGCTGGTTGTATTATTGTACCTTTTGGGTAAATAGCAGACCACTCTTAAAGCTTTCCTTCAGAAAATTAAGCTTCTAGATACCTTTGGCACTTAGGTTCTCCAGGAACTGGATTTGACAAACCTCATTCACAAGCTGACATTTAAAGTTGAAGCATGAAGTTGTGATAATCTTTTCTTCTTTATAGTGTCCTATATCTGTGTGAAACGGCTTCTCAAACAAGAATAAATGTAGGGCAAGACTTCATTTTAGCCATGGGAAATTGATTGGATGTTCGGATGGTTGTGGTTTGCTATTGCTGCAATCTTATGTTAGTGACAGGTTGCACTCACCAGTAAACACGTCTTCAGAGAAGAGAGATGTTGCTGCAAGAAGGAGGGGAAGTTATTTTGATTAAAGATCGAGGGCACCTACTTTTAAAAAAAAAAAATATACACAGATAATTTACAATAAATACTGCAAAATCCCATTAAAAATAGGAAATGTTTACATGTATTGAAGCCCACTCCATGCACCACTGATCTTGTGTATAGTTTGAGAACCTCTATCTGTATATCCTGGACAATTTTTTCATATAGTGAGAGTGAATGGGGCCTGGTTCTGTCATACTCCAAAAAAAGAATGACAGGGCACATTGCTCCTTCACTTTTCCAAAAGCTGCGCGGCAAATGTTGTCAAAGAGCAAAGCTCTTAGACTGCTAATGATTCCATTACCTTTGGATTACTTCAGCGCTGCTGTCTTAAGGCGGGTGCACACTGTGCGATTTTGGCCACGATTTGGTCGTCTGAGACACATTTTGAGAATCCTAAAAGATTCCTATAATCTTAGGCTAAAATCTGTAGCCTTTGATTGCTAGTTTGACATGTTCAAAGACAGCCGATTAATGACCGTTGCGATCAAATTTTACCTCCGAAATTCTGGCGGTGTCAGATTTGACACACAGTCCTACAGTGTGACTTCTTCTATAATGAATGTCAAATTGTCTTAGTTTTTCAAGACAAGCCATGATCAAAATTAACACTAGAGATGTCTTTGTTAGCCACCATTTCAGTCCCGTGTGTAATGCAGCTCACAGTCACCGAATGTGTATGGGTTGATGATGTAAAACTCTGGACAAGTTCACGCGCGCATCCATTTTTAACATGTCTTGACTGTCGTACAGTCTGATATAAATGACAGCTGAGATCCCACAGTGTGACATGAGGATCATGTTTGTACAGTCTGACAAGCAACAATCATAAAGGAGTATTATAAATCGCATTTTTTATTTTTTATTATCATTTTTATTATTATTCGTAGTAGTAGTAGTAAACATCCACATTATACTAGTAAACAGCAATTTTATTAGTAATTGATTTATATATGCTGCTTTTGAAATAGATATTTTTCTTTATGCAGGTCTTTGGGCAAATCAGCTATAATGTTCCCACTGATATGTAGTGGATAAGTGTGGTGAGCATTTCATTTCATCATCTTATTTAATTTTATTTACAAATGTGTGCTGTTTTGGTAATCACATGGACATTTGTCTTTCAGAGTTTAAGGAGAGCTAGCCTTTGGAGGAGAACACCAGGATGGCTCAAAAATGGAATGCATTCCAGCAAGCACAGATTCTTTCTAACCAGAGACCAGAAATGTCTGTGGGAACTATGGAATGTAATGGAATTCCAGAGGAACCGGAGGAGAACTTTGCACATGAGATAGAACAATTAATTGAGAAGGAGAACTTTTCAAGCATGATGGATTTGCAAGACATTGCTGAATCGGACATGAAAGACTTCGAGTCTGGTTCTCTGCAGCACACATGCTATGAGTCACCTTGGCAAGATGTAATGAATTCAGGTCACCTTGAACAAGATAAGTCAGGGGATAAAGGAGAATATAATGGTAACATGACACCCTGTCCCTTGCCTAATTCGGTAGAGGTTGAGTCCACATTGGAAGCACATTCTGACAAGGCAATATTAGAAACTGCTTTTGAGACAAATGCTAGTCTTGTGGAGTATTCAGATATTAGCAGCTGCTCTGACACGGAAGCAAATCTTGATTGCAGTTTGGGTTCATCCATTGAAGATAACATTAGTAGCAACCAGGCTGGTCTGTCTGTAGAGGAAGGAGACCAAAATTCAAGTAATACAATGGAAGTTTCTTCTGCTGAGGTCCGCCATAGTACTGTGAATTCAGATATGAGTGAAATAAATCTACAGCAGGACACTGGGCCTCCAGTGACCATGGGTGAGAGCAAAGATGATGTAAACCATACTTGTAGTGAGGGCTCACTTATCACAAATTCTGAGGATCCGTGTAGAGAAGTACAAGGCATGGATAATTTGAATGGTGTAATGCCTTTGTCAAAAGATGGACAAATTGAGGAAAGGGACATTCTTTCTTGTGATTTGGATTGTTTTTTGGATCAAACAATGATGCATTGCAAAGAACTTGATACCTCTCAGGGTGGTTCCACTTGTGCCTCAAATCATGCAAAAATTCAGACTTCATCCACTTCTAATGAAGATGAAATCAATTGCCCAACCATAGATTCACTAAGTATTTGCCAATTGCAAAGGACAACCCCTGATGCTGAAAACGCATCGTCAAAACCTGAACTTGATGAGACATTTGTCATTTCTGGCATTGGAAAAGATCCATGTGGTGACTACCAGTTGGAGAGAATGAATCCAGATCCTGAAAATACATCTCCAAAACCTGAATTTAAAGGTACAACTGGGACATCCGGCCATGGAAAAGATTCACTTGGTGGCTGTCAATTAGAAAGCAACCAACCAGAGCCTAAAACAACATCCTTAAAACCTGGCCATGGAAATTCTTCTCAGCTGGAAGGACAGAAATGCTTCATGTCTGATGATGAACAAGTTGAGAGGAGTAGTTTTGGATTCCTTGAATCTTGTTTTGGTTTAAAAAGTACAACGCAGAACATTGAGGAATTGAAACACCTGGAACATGCACATGTAAATCAAGCTGATGAGTGCAATCTGTTTAATCACAGAGAACCACCAGTTCTTCTAAAAACTGCCTTTGAATCTAATAATCAGATGGATGAAGGAACTGATGTACCAGAAGATCCACTACTACTCAGTGCTGACCAGACATCCAGGACCTTCTTAGATCCTGGACAGCACAAATGTCGGACTGACAATGGCACCATTGCAAGAAAAGATTCTTTTTCATATTTCAAGACCCAAAAGAGAAAACTGCAACCTGTTGTTCTCCTTAAGACGACTGAACAAAAAACTTGTAATGGAAAAAACTACCATTGCTTTGAATGCCAAGAGTCAGCACAAAGTATAGATGAGCTAATCGAGCACTACCACTGCACACATTCTGTCCATAAGTCTCAGTATTGTTCCGCTTGTGAATGTTACTTCACTGGTGACGCATTGGCAGAACACTACTTCTGTGGGGAAGTCAAGCTTAATGACGAGTTAAAATCACCACCCTCATATACTAAAGGGCTAACTGAGGAGAAAGCAAAGTTCATTTGTAGGTACTGTAGGAAGTCCTTTGTTCGACAAGCTTATTATGAAGAACATGAGCTGAAGCACAGAGTTGTCACACATCATAGATGTGACTGTTGTGGATTATACTTTCCTAGTGCTCACAAATGTCAAAGCCACAAGCGTAAAGGAGCTTGCACACCCTTGATACTAGACCCTTCTGTACAGACTGCAGACCATTCAGAATCAACTCTTGGAAAAACAGGTGTACCAGACATGGTTGAAACCACTGTCTCCAACAAAGAACTTCGTGATTGCTTTGTGAAACTAATGGATGTGTACAAGACAAACCAGTCACCTGAACAAATGCATTGTCAAGTTTGTGGGAAGACATTCAGGCTTAGAGCACAACTGAAAGCACACCTTAGATCACACTCAGATGAGAAGCCCTTCAAGTGTGACAACTGTGGAAAAGCATTCAAATATACCTGGAATCTAAACAAACACAAAAGAGAGCAGTGTGCTCAAAAGATTGTCCCACGTGAAAAATCGTCAGTTCCAGATAGCAAGATTCCAAAGTTTAAATGCCCCATCTGTTTTCGCATTTTCAAGTACTCCTACAATCGGACACGACATTTGCGTGAACAGTGTCTCAAAGAATATATGAAAAAAGGCAAAGGAAAGATTGGTGTAAAGTATCGATGCCCTTTGTGTAAGGATGTGTTTACCATGGCCAGCAACCGCAATAGACACATCAAGCAAACTTGCGTTAAACTTAAACTGTATTCAGCCAAAGGTAAAACCGATGTAAAGAAAAGAAAAGAATTAGAGGAAGTTATCAATACCAAAAATCAGGACAAAGAGTCACAGAAATTGACTATGCCTGTACAAAAAGCATTGCAGTACAAATGCACTTTTTGTCCATCTGTGTATTCTAGCAAGTCTGGTTACTACGGCCATCTAGCAAAGCATAAATTGCTTGCAAATGCCAAAAAGGCAATCAAACACAAACATGGTAATGGTGTCGATTCAAAAAGTTCAAGCTCTGCCGGTCAAAAGTCAGCTAGCAAAGAATCTGCTAAGGATGCAAGCCTTTCTTGTCGCTTCTGTGGAAAAGCCTTCACTTTACCTGACTCACTAAGAAAGCACTTACGACTTCATAAAGGAAACAAACCTTTTCGCTGTTTAGACTGTGGTAAAAATTTTGCCAGGCATGGACACCTAATGACTCACAAAAATGTGCATAAGCGGAATGTACAGTGTTTAGTCTGTTGGGAAGTTCTACCATCTATTGGAGATTTGTTAAAACACAGACAGTCCCATCCAAAAAAAGGCATGCTTAAGTGCCCCGATTGCCCGCTGCAATTCAGGTTTCCAGTATTTCTGCTTCGACATGTGGCTGTGCATGAGAGAAGACGCAAACTTAAAGAACTTTTCCCTCCAAAGGACCAAGCTAGAACTCTAAAGGTAGAAAGGATTTACAAAGAGGAGTTCAAATGCGCTCTCTGCCAAGAAGCCTTTCCTGATTCAAAGGCACTTAGTGAGCATTGTATAACTCATATGCCTGAACCTTCTGCAACCAAATGTCAGTTCTGCAAAGGCCATTTCTCAAATCATGCTGGGCTGATTCGTCACATCCGCCTTCACACTGGTGAAAAGCCTTTTCCGTGTCTCACTTGTGGCAGACACTTCAACAGAAAGGAATATCGCAACGTACATCAGGAAAAATGTACAGGGGAGCAACCGCCTTTATTACAGACGTCAAATGCTGAAGAAACACAGGCAGAACACAGCGTAGATAGTGCATTAAGCAAGACCAACAAGCTCTATAATTGCTCATACTGCCCACATTCATTTCGTTTTCCCAACAATTTGAAACTCCACGAGAGAGCCCATTTGGCAAAGACAGTTTTCCCTTGTTCAAAGTGTGGGAAGTTTTACAGGAAAAGAAAATTTAAGGCTCATGAGGAGATCTGCAATGGAGACAAGTTAAAACCTGCTTGCAGAAAATGTGGGAGAGTTTTTACCAGAAAAAACTACAGAAACGGTCACGAAAAGCAGTGCCAGGGCAAGCTATCAACCGAAAACAAAACTGGTACAAAGGAGGAGGGCAAGTTTAAGCAGCAATGTCCAAAATGCTTTAAATGTTTTAGAACTAGAAGTTTTCTCCAGAAACATCTCTCTCTTCATTCAAAGGAAACCCCATATGTGTGCATGCATTGTGGACAGAAATTTGACAATCAGGATCGATACTTGCAACATGAGGCTTTTTGTGATGGTGTGACTAAGGAACGTAGATTGGAAAGTTTAAAAGGATCTGAGAAAATTAAATCGATGTTCGCTGAAGAAAAAAATCAGAAAGGCATCACTGTGGTTCATGGGGAAAATGGTGAGTCATTGAAGTGCAAATTTTGCACTAAATCATTTTTGAGGGCCAGAAATCTAAGACATCACATCCTCACTCATACAGAGGTCAAGCCATATCGGTGCAAGACTTGTGAAAGTTGTTTCTCACGCTATGATCATTTAAAATTGCACCAAGCCCGCTGCAGAGGAAAACGACGACTTGAGGTGCGAGTTGTAAAGATGAGTCTCGACAGCTTGAACACAAGTTCCCAAAGCAGAACACAGGAAGGTGACCCATTGCAATGCACAGTTTGCTTAAAGCGGTTGTCCACCCAGAGTGATCTGAAGCGCCATATGGCCATGCTCCACATTACCGATAAACCTTTTCCTTGCAAAAGATGTGGCAAAACTTACAGTACTAAAAAGACTTTGAGCAGGCACAACCTCACCATTAGATGCAAAAAGGTTTCAAAGGAAAGTGTGCCATCTGCCACAAACAATGTTCAAAACCAACCATGCAGGGAAACTTCCAAGCTTCTGCAACGTATACAAGTGCACTACATGAACAAATTTAAATACCAATGCGAGTATTGCCCTCGACGCTTTAAATTATCAGGACAACTGAAGGTGCATGTACGTCTTCATACAGGAGAAAAACCATATGGCTGCGCTAACTGTGGAGAACATTTCATCAGGACAGACTATTTGAAACGGCACTTGGCTAAATGCAACGGAAAGGGGGAAAACCAAGAAAAAGTCCTTTGTGACAAGTGTGGTGACCTGTTTACCCAGGACACACTGTCTGTACACCAGAAGACCTGTGTCGTCAGCTCAAAATCATCTGGATCTTCTCAAGAGGTGAACAAGAGCCCCACTAAGATAAAAGGTTTTTCATGTGCTAACTGTAGTGACCGTTTTTTATTATTCTCACAGCTCCAGCAACATTTTTTAGCAAAGCATAGATCTGATCAGCCACAAGAATCCATTAACGATCAACAGCAATTGACATCAAGTCACCTGGAAATCATAAAGCAAGAGCCGGTTGATGAGGGGTATGGGCAGAACCAAGAAAGCAGCAGTCCGATAAGGGAGCGACGTGCATGTTCAAACAAAGACATTAGTAAGCCTCTTAAATGCCCACAGTGCAACATGCGGTTTTCCAAGCGCGCTGGACTGGGTATGCACATGCGCATACATAATGGCGTATACCCGCTTTCTTGCACAAAATGCCATGTTGGTTTTTGGACCAAAAAGACAATGGAGAAACACAGGAGAAAATGTACAGGTAACACGATCATCTCAAATAATGGATCTGCCCTGGAAAGTGCAGGTGAATTAGATTGCGCTCTAAATGACACTGTGCTGATATTTAACAAGGGTTCCAATACAACAGGAACTGGAGTACTGCAGACTAAGTTCTCATGTAAAGATCAAGACCAGGAAAATGATGCAGAAAAAGGAGATGCTGCTGTTCACAAGTATCAGTGTTCTGAGTGTGATCAGAGTTTTACAGATGGACTGAGACTCATAAGTCATTTAGAGGAACATGGCCGTGCAGATCAAGAGCGCAAATCAGACATCCACAGATGCCATGTGTGCAATAAAGTCTTTGCTCAAGCTGGTATATTGCAAAGGCATATGAAAATCCAACATCAGGCAAAAACGGATAATACCTGTGAAATTTGTTTCAAGCGTTTTCGTTTTCCTTCTGACCTGGACATCCATAGATCTTGTCATGACCCCAGTCGTCCCTTTGTCTGTAACCGTTGTGAGATGCGGTTTTGGACTGCTAAATCCCTGACCATTCACCAAAGGATGGCTCATTTGCATGCAAACCTGCCCAGTTCAAAAGAACCTAGTGTGAAAGCAAGAACAGAGCAACCTGAAGTATATAGGTGTGAACCATGTGACAAAACCTATACGGTAAAAAAGTCATACACGAAGCACTGCAGATTAAAACATGGACCGGATTCAGTCAAAACACTCACTGATGAATTGAAAAAATCCTCTGCCAGTCCAAGTCAGGAGTCAGATAAGGAAGAGTCCAACAGAAATTTTGAAGATGAAGATGACAGCGACAATGACTCAGATTCAGCACCATACTTTCCTTGCCATGTTTGTGGTAAAACATTCTTAACATCAGAAAATCTTGAGGATCATCAAAGATGTCATCTTGGCGAAAAACCCTTTGAGTGTGAAGAATGTGGGAAGTGCTTTTTTCAGCTAGCGAACTTGCAGCAACATCAGCGATGCCACAAGTCTGAGTTTCAGTGTCAAATGTGTGGCAAAGGTTTTGTCTCGCTCTTCTCCCTGCGCAAACACAAGCAAACGCATATCAGAAAGAGCCCTCATCGCTGTACTAAATGTCACCTGAGCTTCACACGCCCAACAGAACTAGCTGAGCACATGGTTACCCACCGTGATGAAAACTTTCCCTGTGACCTTTGTGATGAAACCTTTTCCTGCAAAACAAGTCGGGCGGAGCATCGTAAGATGCACACAGAGCAAGAAGAAGAGCTTCCACCATTGATTCCACCCCAACAGCCTCAAACAAAGCAAGGGACTTCAGCCATCCCCAGTAAAAGCCTTTCATCAAGTAACGTTGAGCAGTACAAGTACCGCTGTGGAATTTGTCAAGTAAGATTTCCAGATCCAGAACAGCTCTCAGAACATGGCTGCAGTCCAGCAAAAGAGCGGCCATACTCATGTCCAGAATGTAACAAGCATTTCTTACATGGTTCCCACCTAAAAAAGCATCAGCTCAGCCATCAGTTGTCAGGACCTCGTTCTTATCAGTGTAATCACTGCAGCATGAGCTTCACCCACCACCACCTTTTTCTCACCCATTTACGAAGCCACAGCATTGAAAAGTCTTCCAAGGACAGTAACTTTCCTACCAGTGAAAAGATTATACGTGTAGAAACGGTGAAGCGTGACAAAATTTACCAGTGCCCCATATGTCCTGAGAGTTTTTACCAAGCATTGGATCTCGCGAATCACCTTTCTGTTCATTCTCATATGTGCAGCGTCTGTAATATGACTTTTCCCACTAAGAAAGACCTTGACGAACATGAACAATGCCATTTGACTGCTGCTACACAGTATGAATGCACCGAATGTGGAGACAGCTTCCTTGGAAGTGACGTTTTCCGCAAACACCACTGTAGTAATCGAAAATTGACCTTTTTAGACAAGCACCATTCAGAGTCATCTGTCTCTTCCTCCAAGAAGCATAGTTCAGGGACTCATTTTCAAGCAGGTGATGAAGAAGAAGAGGTTGATGTTGGAGAAGACTTCATTATTTGCCCTATCTGTAAAAGACGGTTCTCCTCCAATAGCAGTTTAATGGAGCACCATAAAAAGCATCATGAGGATCCGCGTCCTTTCAAGTGCTTGGTTTGTGAGAAAGGTTTTACGAAGAAAAGATACCTTACGCAGCACCAGCAGATACACAGTGAACGGCCTTACCAGTGTGACGTGTGCTCAGAATCCTTTAAAACGGAACCGACTCTCATATCTCACCGTAGAATGCATGATGCAAAAAGGCAACACCAGTGCCCAATATGCTGCAGAACCTACCTTACAGCAAACGATCTTGCAAAACATAAACGGAAACATGTTGAACAGCAAAGCTCAAGTCAGGACAACAGAGAGTTTCGGTGTGATATGTGCTATAAATCCTTCACCATGTTTGATCAGTTGCAAAAGCACCAGGAAACCCATGTAGGACAAGTAGTCTATGAATGCACGGAGTGTGACAAAGCCTTTGCTTTTCTAAATCTTTTGGAGGAGCATCAGCGGACTCATGCTGCTGCTTCTGCAGAAGCTCTTCAGTCCCAATCACCAATCCATTTTCCCTACCAAAGCCCAGTGAATTAATAAAGGTTGAATTACTGATGACTCAGTTTCCTGCAATGCAGGTTATTCAAAATCATTCAGTTTTCTGAACATTATTTCTTAAGATAGAACTGTACATACAATCCAATTGTTCTTTTTACGTAGGCCTAACTGCTTTTATCCACTTTGAAATGTGGCCATGGGTGTTTTACCGTAGTTCTGAATCGGTCTGTTAATGTTCATACAATCTACTCTCTTTTACGGTTCTGTGAACTGCTGACTAAATTGTTTGTACAGTACTCAGACTGATTTGTGTGTATATTAAATGTATGCAATCTAGATGATGTATGGAACTAGAGGTATATATGCATGAATGAAGTAGTTGGAGATGTTATTGTTCCACAGTACAGTTCACAAGGATGTATAGTTGAAAATCCTGCATCATTCCTTCATTGTTGAAGTAATTTTTGACCTTGCTAAATTTACTAGCCATATGTGTTTTTAAACATCACTTTGAAGGTTAGAGGAAATCTGTAGATTTAATTGTTAATATTTCATAGTAATGTTAACTTTTTTTTTTTTTTTTTTTTTTTACTATCCATGTGTTTGTAAACATTTAAGGTCAAGTTAAGGGTTCATCACATAGCGGTTATATATGGTGTGAATGCCTTCTTGAGTTACAATAATGTATTTTATGTTTCATAAAAATCCCGCTTTATCTTTTTGAGAACAGTCTAACTTCAATGGCTTTGCTCAAATAAATAAAATAAAGGAGAAAATGTCAAACTTCAGGCTTGACAAAATACTGTACCCTTTCTGTTTAAACTACGTTAGTGCTAACATATATATGGCTTTGAAAACCTGATGTTTAGTTTTACTTTTGTATTATATGGCAATGTTGAGAATTTATTCAACTAGTAAACATTTACACCTACTTTGCTGTTATTGAGAAATTTCTTTCACTTTTGGAATGATTTGAGGTGACGGGTCCAAAATGGTTTTTTTTTTTTTTTTTTTTTTTTTTTTTTATCCACTTAAGTAGGCTTCAGCTGAAGCCTACTTAACTCGTAATAAAATCCAAATTAATTTATTTGCTGTGAATTTTATTGTAAGTATACTTAATTGTTATACAGGCATATTTTCATACTGTCAACATTTTGTAACAACTAACAGCTGACTGTTTTGAATGACTGGGAGACCAACCTGCTAGTCACAGTCAGGGGTGTTTCATATACCCATCCATTTCTGCCTGAAACCAACCTAAAATAGCAGATAGTTTCAAAGTAAAGTTTACCACATATATTAACAAAGAGAGCTCAATTTTCTTACCTGAATGTAAGAATTAGTCATGTCAAAATGAAAACACCTGTAATAATTTTTATATTCTGAGAACATGGTCAGTCTTCCTGGCCTGTAGCTTCTATTTTTTTTTTAATTGGCCTTTAATACTACCAATAATTGTTATGTAGGAATAGGAATTTCAGTTAATTATAGAGTTTTACAAGTCAAGAGCTACTTAAATTGGTTCTTTTAGAACAATGATGTCTTATAATGTTTGGCTCAAATATGCTCAGATTGAGAGTGTGTTGTGCGTTTGGCCTTGCGTATGACAGTAAACATTAGAAGTGAAACCTGCATCATCAGTTACTTTAGTTTTGCGTTTCTAATTTAATCTATTTCTAATTTAATTCATTTAGAAAATATCTTGTATGGTTGATCTGGCTGTAGCTTTTTACCTTCCATCTCATGTTTTAGTATTCCTCTTCGAAAACAAAAGTATATAGGTATATTGCTGCATGATTGTTTCACTAGTTTCTAGTAAACCATATCTCAACAAAAGAAAGGTGTTTTTGAAACTACCACAGGACCATCAGTAGTATTCAGTTAAATAAAATCAAATTTAAGATGGTTGTTCTGTTTTGGAACAAGTTATCTACTTTTTAGCTGGTATGGTCTGCTAGTAGCTGGCTTATTGCTGACCCAAGATGGTCTACTGGCACGCACCAGCTAGAAACCGGCTACCTCATTCCAAAACACAGCTACCAGTTTAAGCTGGGAATAGTTTAAAAGAGAATAGTTTAGCCCTGCTACTTCCTTTCAGCCTGTTTTGGTCATATTGCCCATCTCTAAGTCATTCATTCCCTATGTGACTTGCAAAGGCACATTCACTCCCAGCTCTTGCGTTTCAGCTCTGAGCTCAATTGCAAAGTAAAACATCCTCTCATTACCATACAGACAAAGAAATGTAGAAATAAAAGAACATGGAAATAAATAAATGCATAAATAAATAATTGTGGGGGGAAAAAATGCATAAATAAGGGAATAAAAGTATAAATTCTCCTTTATTTTGATATGTATTTACATTTCTTTGTAGCCTATATTTATGTAGCCTATTTATTATTTTGTCAGCTTTGGCATTCCATATCTTCAGTGTTTTTAATAAAATATCACTTACGTTCTCTGAACAGCATAAATTAAATCAGAAATGTGTCTCTGTCCAAAGTTTAATGATGATAAAAATATTAGGCATTTATTTAATGAAGATTATAACTATATTGTAGGCCTACAGTCCTTATAACCTAGGCCTATGCTTAATAGCTACTGTTCAATATTTATGCAATCTAGCCCAATGAGGAAAGTGTAGGGTCTACTTCTGTAGGGAGACCATACCGGTCCCTCACACCAGTTGATGGCGGTATGTTTAAACCTTACATGTGGGGAGTGGGAGTGAGCACTCAGATACACTGCCCTCTATAGCGAACAGCGAGAATAACATGTCTATACAGAAACTGGTTGCAAAATACACACCGTCTTGCGGATTGAAAATTAATAACTTCTTTGAGTAAAATCATGCTAGTTTGCACACCGTACATACCCGAGGTGAGTGCAAGCCAATAACTGTTTGAAATGCTTTTTATGCTTCGTTTTTATTGGCGCATACAGTCGTTAGCTGCGGTTTTTGTCATTCAATTCCCCTGTGCAGCACGCCAATGACATTTTCCGCACGCACTATATCCAACAATCAGATGTTCCCATAAAGCGCGTTTGGTGTGCTTTGGTTTGGTGAAGAGATGTTATTTTCTTTTAGATGTTGGAGGCTGATTGTATAGTTAAATATGTTTGGTCTGATGCTAAGTCTGCAGCATCTATTGAAGTGATTGTTATTGGCATCTATTGTGATATGTTTACGCTCTTCTTAAACGATCTACTAATGCTAAATCAACGAGTGGTCTGCAGGTCACCCTGGTGATGTGTTTTAGGGGTTTTTTTGGACAGTGTTTATTTGAACATATTTGAGTAATTTGCCACGGAAAGCGGCCAGGCCTATCAAAATCCAAGCATGCTATGAGCCGTCTTTCCTCTTTCTCTGTCCACTATTGTTGCTACATTTGAAACGTATGCTATTTGTAACGAATAATTAAACGCTTTACTACAAAACGAGCGCTGCAGTTTTATTTGTACTAGCTGAGTTTTCTGAGAAATTAGTTTTCTCTATTAAATATGCATGAACTCACTGAGGTTAATGACATGTGGGTGTCCGAGATTGTAAAAAAAAAAAAGCATAAATCTTTATAAAGTATTTAGTCTTGAACAAGTGTGCCAAGTTTTTAGAAATGGTCATGAATATCAAAATTTTTATTTTAACATTAGCTGTTTCTTTTCAACAATATTAATATTTGCTCATCACTTTCTGCTTGTGTAACTTGTATAATAACTGTACAACTTGTATAAAAATAGACAATTGACTGTACCTTTTAATGAACATTTTTCATGCATCCAGTTAAACCCAGGTTTTATTTTAGTCGAGAACAGATTACTTTTTTTTTTTTTTTTTTTTCTTCTTCCCCTGATGGTAGTATTTTTTTTTTTTTTTTTTTTTAATCAAAAATGTAAAATTACACCATACACAGGTAATTCCATTTTTAGAACTGCATTACAGAATTGTCTTTTATTGAACTTAAAGGCCCCAAACATGACAGCACCTAGAACTATAGGGTGATGTCAAATCAACCAGAGGTCCCCAGCTCATTTTTTTTCTGTAGAAAGTCCAATATAAATAGTGATGAAAGCCAAAAAATTAAATGTTACAGATGAATATTTACTCAGTAATCCACTATTTTGTAGAGGGGGGTCAAAATGACAATTTTCACCTGAGATTTGGAGCCAAATTAGAGGGGTGTCAAAATGACTTTAGAAAGATGGCAGCATCATTATTTTATTTTTGCACAGAGATTGGTAAGTCCATTAGTAAAATCTGTTGACTTTAGCAATCTTTGTTTCATTATATGCCAACGGTGGTGGTTCAAAAATGGCAAAAAGCACTTCTTGTGTTTTTTGCCTCAAGTTTGCATGCCTGTGACTCAAGAATTATTAAAGATATATTAATATTATTTTAGATTCTGGTTCTTAACAAACTTTCCCTTTGGTATCTTCATTTTAAAGACCCTCGGTGGTTTAATCCCAGAGATAAGGACATGTTAATGTGGCTCCATGAATTAAACTGGTAAATTGTACACATTTTCAGTGGTCAAAAACCAAATCAGTTTTTATACAGCTGATACTTTTTTCTTTGAAAGAGCAATATCTAATATCTATATTGGAACCCCAACGTGACTCAATATCTATATTGGAACCCCAACGTGACTCCATGTCCAAATTGTTGAATTTTACCCATTTTCAATAACTGTCAGCTGTTTAAAAACTTGTAATTTTATGTTAATGTCATTTAATGTTTAAATGTTATGTGAATGTCATTTTAGATTTGTTTTTCTTAAGAAACTTTTCTTTTGGAATTTTCATTTTTAAGGCCCTATATGGTTAAATCTCATAGCTATAGGGATGTTAACGTGTAGTTAAGATACTGCATATTTGAACTCTTGGTAGCTTCAGAAGCTGTTAAAATGAACAAAATCCCATCTTCCAAATATCCCTAAAACTGATTCAAATATATATATTCTTATAAATACACTTTGAAGAGCAAGTTAATGTGCCTCAACTTAACCTGAACAATTTTCAGTGAATTTTTGGTACTCAGAGCTGTTTTATGCAATCCTTTTGATAGAGGGAAACAAGATACATTTCTAGTTTAAACATGATTTATTCTTCAGACTTTCCTCTTTAAATGCAATAAGTATCAGCTGTGTTCAAAGTGAACCACATTTGGCTTTCGATCAGTGGAAATGGGTAAAATTCAACAATTTGAACTTGGAGCTGCTTTGAGATCCCCATATCTATGAGACTGATCTATATATGGTCTATATAAGTTTATTATTAATGAGAATCTTAAAGGACATAAAGATACCTTGAATACCTTGAATAGTTGCAGGCATGCAAACTTTGGAAAAGGAGTATTTACGGCACTCGGGTATGTTCTATGCAGTTGAGATGATAGAAAATCATGAGATTCATTTCTAGTTTCAACATTATTTGCTCTTCAGATATTCAGATATTCCTCTTCCAAAAGAAGTGTTTTTTGCCATTTATGAACTGTCACCATTGGCATATAATGAAACAAATTGCTAAAGTCAACAGATTTTACTAATAGACCAACCAATCTCTGTGCAAAAATAAAATAATGATGCTGTCATCTTTTTTTAAGTAATTTTACACCCCTGCAAACTGGCTCTAAATCTCAGGTGAGAATTGTTATTTTGACCCTCCTCTACGAAATAGTGGATTACTCTGTAAATATACATCTGCGACATTTAATATTTTAGCTTTCATCAGTATTTATGTTTGTCTTTTTACAGAAAAATTAACAAAATCAAAAATTTGACCCAGGAAAATTTCTGAAATTTGGTTGATTTGGCACAGAATGACCCTATAACATTACATGATGTGTGCCTGTATTGAAAACATTTGAAAACTCATGCTATGCCACTAATTGTGTTTATTTGCTTTCTTTTTTAGGAGTTACACAATAATAACAGAGATTTTGGTAACAATTCTTAAATGTAATGTTCAGCACTGGAATCTTCTGGCACCTGCAAAATGCTTGGACTTCAAGAAACAAAATCTGCTGGGAGTCCTAAAACTTACAGTTGTGTGGCATGCTCAGCTACGTTTCATAATTTGTCATCACTCCTGGTGCACCAAGCGACTCATGCAAGTGAAATCTCTTGCCAAACAGAATCAACACTACCTACTTGTATCAATTGCGGAAGCTTATTTGCGAGCAAAGATCTCCTTGAAAAACACCACTGTATAATGTCGGCCTCTCCAACCCAAACCTACATATGTGAATGTGGTGAGGAGTTTAGTAATTTTACAGCTCTTGAGGACCATAAAAAGCAACATGGGCTAGAAAATAAGGGACAAATCAGATTTGAGTAGGATTCCTATTGTGCCAGATAGCGAAATAGACTCCAACCATCCTGTCTCCAACCAAGTTTTTCACAGTCTCTCACCATCCGATTCCAATGAAAAATCCCTTGCAGAAAGTGCACCTCCTATTTCAAATGCTGATATCAAGAAGGCTGAATCCTCTGCCGACATGGAAGGCAGCATCTTGAAGCCTTTTGAATCGCATTCAGTGACTGAAGAGCAAGTGCAGATCCATGAGAAGGACACTATAAAATCCTCCATCATGGTAGGAGAAGAGCAAGTGCAGATCCATGAGGTGGACACTTTAAAATCCTCTGGCGTAGTAAGAAAAGAGCAAGTGCAAATTTGCGATATGGACACTTTAAAATCCTCCACCATTGTAGGAGAAGAGCAAGCGCAGATTCTTGAGATGGACACTTTAAAATCCTCTGACGTAGAAGGAGAAGAGCAAGTTCAGATCCGCGATATGGACACTTCAGAATCCTCCAACGTGGTTGGAGAAGAGCAAGTGCAGATCCTCTATATGGACACTTTAAAATCCTCCAACGTGGTAGGAGAAGAGCAAGTGCAGATTCTTGAGAAGGACACTTTAAAATCCTCCAACGTGGTAGGAGAAGAGCAAGTGCAGATTCTTGAGAAGGACACTTTAAAATCCTTCAACATGGTAGGAGAAGACCAAGTGCAGATCCTTGAGAAAGACACTTTAAACGTGGTAAACCATTCTGTGCATGACAATAAGAAGTCACCAGAATCTTGTGGAGAATCAACTGCAATTAGTAAGAAATCAATCCTGAAGATGCTAGCTTCTGCCTACATGAGTCATAAACAACCCGTCCAAATGAAACAGAGGAACTTGCCCCCCAGAAAAGTTGCACCGAGAGCACCATTGCAACCTGCAACTGCCATGACAATATCAAAGCCAGAGCCACTGGAGAATCAATCAAAGATGAAAAAAGACACTGTGGTCAGTGTGAAAACTGGAAAGATGTCGCCAAAGAAGGGGAAGATTATATCCGTGACACAAACTCTCTGCCCCGTGGTGGTTCTCGAGACTCGTCAAAAGCTTTTTGGCCGGGACAACGTTGAAGGCAAACTTCAGTGCAGGCTCTGCCGTCGGGTTTTCCAGAACGTAGACAGTTTGATAATGCATCATGCCTTGCACAAGAAAGAGAGAGTTAAATTTTGTCTTTGTTGCCAACAGTTTGTGATAACTGTAATCTCAGTCCCAGAAAACCACGTCTGCTCTGACGCATTTTCTAGAAACGCTGAACTTTTGGGAAAGAAGTCTGTGACACCGATCAGCCCTACAGCTCAACAGGTAGAAAAAATGTTCTACTGTTCTTTATGCAAGCGTGGCTACACAAGGAGGCACCGCCTCAAAATTCATAACTGTCCTTATAAATCTCTCTGAAATCTTCCCCCACTGTTGGCAACCAAGGTCACGTCAAACTCCAAAATATGGAAGTAGACCGAAGCAAGACTCAAAAACAAGACTCCAAGACAAATCAAATGTCAGCACAGCATATAAATATTGGTGTAGGCACAGAGCCGGTAAAGATTGAGGAACAGAATACAGAATTTTCTATTGACAAGCAAAATCAGGCTGGGATGAAGATGCAGCTGAAGGATCAGATAAATCCAGTTAAGTCCATTTTTGCCAGTGTTTCTAACTCCAAACCAACTGAATCAACTAAAAACTCTGTTGAAGTACCAGCCAACATGGTTGAAATGAAAGCAGAGGAAAAAGATAAATTGGTTGAAAAGCAGTGGACCATGCCATTGGATGATGCTGAAATTGATATACTAATAGATGTAGATCAAAATGACTCCGATGAGGATGATTTGACAGACGTGGCTAAAGACGACTGTGATGACGATCAGGATGTTGTAATTGTAGAGCTACCTGATGACAAGGAAATTAATACAGCAGGTAATGGTTTTCAGGTGCATGTGACTAATAAAGGCATGAAGCGGTTTGTTTGCAACGGTTGCCAGAGAAGCTACTCCCGCCTATTTACACTAAAGGAGCACTTGAAGATTTGCGAGGCAAGAAAGTTGAAGGAGCAAACTGTTGAGAATGCATCATCTGATTTGCCTGTGCCAGTTAAAAGGTTTCCATGTCCTCGATGTGGCAAGTTCATCAGCCGCAAAGACAATTTAAATAAGCATGTAAAAAAGTGCCATGGAACAAACACTAACTCAGTAGTAAGCTCTAGAACCGTGGAGTCTAAAACCACACCTACAGCTCAGGAAAACTTATTCGTCCTGTCTCCATCTACAGAAAACCAAGCAACCCAACAGGAGAGCACTCATAATACTAGCAGTAGCAGAAACTGGGGGATCATGTCACTTCCGTCTGTGCTCCCAAGAAGGGTGACGTGCGAATGCGGAGCCTCATTCACTTGTCCTCGACTTCTATTCGAACATCTGCAGGTGCATGCGCAGGAGTCCTACATTTGTCCACACTGTGGTGAGAACTTGCAGTCGTGGATGGATTTTGAAGCACATCAGCAATTGCACAACCAATCTAAAATCCCAAATGAGCAAAGAGGTTCCCAGCAACAACCTCGTTCATTTTCCCAAACGGTGCCATCACGTGCTCCGACTCGACCGCAGCAATCTACAGGTTTTTCGGTGCTTAACATAAAAGCACAACCGCCTGCACTCTTATCACCTCAACATGTGAACCATAGGTCATTTCCTGAGACATGGACTTGCCATAAATGCAAAAAGAACTTCAGTCTCCGCAGTTCCTTGTTAAGACACATACGGTTACGTTGCAAAGGCGATACTGCAGGTCAGAGGAAACACACCTGCTCTCGTTGTGGTGCAATGTTCCACAACCCAGTGACCCTTAAAGTTCACATTCAAAGCAATACCTGTAAACCCACTTTTAAACCGATTCGATGCCCGGTGTGTGTGCGTTGGTTCAGTTGTCTAGATGGGCTCAAGAGACACCTGGTCTCGCACAGCAGGCAAGCTGGGGTGACGTGTCAGATTTGTGACCATAATTGTCCAACACCTCAGGCACTCGAGGAGCATAAAAGAAATGTTCATGGAGTCATTAACAGAATGAGGCCAGCGGAAGACACACAGGAACAGTTGTCCCAAGCAGTCACACAAAGCAGTTCATCTACTCCTACTCCTTTTCAATGTCCTATTTGCCTTCGCAATTATCCAAAGCTTCAATCCCTGAAGGATCACTTAAGGAAAGTTCATCGGCCTAAACAGCCAAATCTTGTTACCGTAGAACCGGTCCGTTCGGGCCAGTTTCAGTGTCAGATATGCTCCCGCTCCTATTTTGACATAAAATCGTTGAAAAACCACAGAAGAAGAGTACATCATATTGTTGGCACTGTGTTTCAGCCATCAAAGGGAACTGAGCAAAACAGCGCTCCCAATCAATTTCAGTGTCACATTTGTGCACGCAGCTATCCAGATGTACAGTCCCTCCGAAACCACAGAAGGAGGGTCCATCGTATTGTGGGTGGTCTTGAGCTGTCCAGGGGAATGGCTCAACACAATCTATACAAGTGTCAGATTTGTCAGCGCAGCTATCCTGACATAGTGTCCCTTAAAAATCACACAAGAAGGGTTCACCGCATATTAGGGCCAGTGCCTGAAACATCAACAACTACAAATGACACAGAAGATGATCTAGAGCAGAAACCGATACCTTTTCTGCATTCATAAAAATTGAATATACTGCTTGCCTTCATTGCTGCATATGTGATTAAAAAAAATGTTAAAAGAGACGTTGTAAGGCAGCAGTTTGAGTACATTTTTAAGGAGTAGTAAAAAATAATTTTGAGTAGTTCAAAATGTTTTAAAAAAAAAAAAGTTTGATATCTGATTAGTAGTGTAACATTTTTTGTCTTGTCAGTATCATATTCAGCTTCCTCTGTATTTCATTGGTTTCCTTAATTCATCTATTGAATACAGCTATTTTTTTTTTCAATACAGAGATTTTTGGTGAATGCACTGTATAAACTGTAAAATATAATAGTTTGCAGCCTTTTTTAATGTAGCCATTGTGTATTGTTAGTGTACTGTAAATAATACATTCTGATGTAAACATGTTCTACGTTGCATCAATAAACAATAGTGACACCTTTCAAAGTCTCCAATAAATTAATAACAGATGTGGCCATGCACACGTGTTCATTTGAGATTAAAACTTTGAATGTTATACTGTGCTAAATGTTGCTGCTAGCAATAGTAAAAATTTCTGGACAAATGATAAAGTTTGAAAGATATGGTGAACTGATTGAGTGGTAAAACTGATGGAGGACTGAACAAGGTAAAATACATTACAAAATACATACAATACACAATGTGTTAAATTTGCATCAAAAATGAAGTTTCAGGAGGGACAAAAAAATGTCACAATTGTATTTGTATCATAATTGTATCATATGTGGACATACAAAAAAATCTCAAATCAGCTAGCTTATAGTTCTGTAGTTGTGTAAAGATTATTTTGGTAACAATTTACAATAATGCTAATTGTTAATTCAATAGCAAACATGAAAAAACAATGAACAGTATTTTTACATCTATTAGTCTAGTATATTCATTTTATACATACTATTACATTTTACACAGTAAAATTAATATCAGTTCATAATCTGTCTTATGAACGAACGTGAATTAAGAATGGCCAATAGTAGGCTACATTTTTAATTCAACATTAACCATGATGAATAAAATTATGTGAAATTTATATATATATATACAGTCAAACCAAAAATAATTCAGACATTTTTGATATATTTTTATTAGTGGGTGCAGGACACTATAGTTCATTTTTGTAAGTGAGGAAAGCAAAATAAAGTAAACTGTGACATTATACCCAAAAATTCTTCATACAGTGGACTACCAGTAAAATTGATAAAAATTGTTAATTGTTAGTTCATGATAGCTGTTCCTGAATCAACATTGGTGAACTTGCCATTTTCATGACATAGTATGTTTAATCACTTAGATTTCAGAATTTTTAGTTAAAATTTTCTATAATTGCTATAATTTTTTATTTATAATTTCACATTTAATTTTGAACCATTTCTACAGTTTTGTTAGCAACTTTTAATGGAATATTAGATATTCAGATGCATGCCTTTTTCAGTATAAAAATTTGTTTTCTGAAACATTTTAATGCTGTATTTTTAATTTATTTATTTTTAACCTCTAATAAAATCGAATAAAAGTCATACCCATACCAAGTCTTTATGTACTTGAATGGTTTGGTATATATAGTGCGCGGTAAATGCAGTCAAACTAGAATTTTTTAACATGTATTTTCATATTAGGGTGATTGTCTTTACACATCCAGAATGAGACTTCGAAGAGGCTTTTATCTGAAACGGAAAAGGAAACTCCATTTGTATAGTATATGAGTCCTGAATCGTAGTCCATTGGTGCTGAATAGAAAGAGCATGAAAGGTTGGTTGCCTTTGTTTGTATTGCTTGTTCGCATGTACTTTCTATAAAGTAAAGGCAGAAGCTCATTTAATGCAGTCGAGCATGGGTATTTATGCAGTCGAGCATGTGTAATTTTGCATTGAAGTGGTGTTTTTTAATATATAAAAAAATGAAGTGTTGGGGTTTTAAATGATTCGTTAAGTCCAGCGTCGGGTAGCGTTGAATTAATCCACAGACACATTAATCCTGTTTAAATACGCTTGTTTCGTTTTTTAAAATAAACTCGTTCTTAAAGCACAGGTTTTGTTTTATTAGGAGATGCAGGGCTGACTGTAACAGTGCATGCATAAAGCATTGCAGAAACATGGCAGGAATGGCCTTTGCAAACGGCTGCAGAGCGCCATCACTCTGCATCAAACGCTATTTGCTACGGCGCTGATTTTTTTTTTAATTAATTAATTATTTTTTTTTTTTTTTTTTTTTTACCCTAGTTGTTGTGCGTTTGCGGTCAGAATTGAATATTATTAGGGGACAATGAGTTGAGAACCCTTGTTTATTTTGTTTTCTTTGTTGTAGTTCTATTCACTAACTAATGACTCTTGTGAGCCGGTTCTTTGAATGAATCGCTCAAATAAAAGAACGGACCACGAGCCACTATTGACAATCATAGAAACACGTGAAACATAAATACTTAATGGCAGTAATAAATAAGGAACTACTTAAATAAATAAATAAACGTAACGTATAAAAATAATCATGAGGTATTTTGCTACTTATATAGTTTTCTATGCGTTATACATTTTTATATTAATAAAGTCTTTGGAAGTTACAAATATTGAGGCAATATCCTGCATTAAAATTACAAATGTGGGTATTACTGATGACATTTTGCATTTATGGATATAATATTTTGCCATCAAAATAATACAGTGATACTATTTCAACTCAGTACAAATGCTTGTATGTGACGCAACAACTTTTTAAAATTGGTCATGTACCATTAAATCAAAATTCCAATATGGCAGAATATAATATTATCTATATAATATTATGTTATGTAGTTTCACATTGATGTTTTACTACAACTAACTACAACAGTATTAAAGGGATAGTTCACCCAAAAATGAAAATTGTGTCATCATTTACTCACCCTCAAGTAGTTCCAAACCTGTACAAATTACTTTGTTCTGCTGAACACAAAAGAAGATATTTGGAAGAATGTCAGTAACCAGGGCAGTTCTGTTTGATTACTGACATTCTTCCAAATATCTTCTTTTGTGTTCAGCAGAACAAAGTAATTCATACAGGTTGGGGTCTACTTGAGGGTGAGTAAATGATGACACAATTTTCATTTTTGGGTGAACTATCCCTTTAATATATCCAAGTACTATGTGGATAACAGGTGAAGCAGCTGCTAATGTGCTGATGAAACTTATCGTTAGATGCAGTACATATTATAATATATTATCTATATCTTTTATTCCTTTTCCTTTGTCTAGTTTCAGCTTGAGTGAGGGGAAACTCAGGCACCTGCAGGCGACTCGCACATCATGCTTAAAGGAGAGGATAAGAAGAAAGGAACCAACACTAATGAGGATGAAGCCAATGAACAATCTGTGAAGAGAGGAATGGGGGAATTAATTTCTAAAGGTCTGGCATTAAGCTCCCAGAACAGAAGAGTGGAGGAACCGTCGCCTGCAGGCGCTAATGTCCTACCTGAGTCCTTGCCCGTTAATGCTGATGAAAAAGAGAGCGAAAAAGGCTCTTGTGAAGCAGATGTAAATACATTTCCACAGCAATTAAACCCTGTCAAAGAGGCTGATATGGATGCACAGAAATGTTTGGAAGACCTTGATCAGCCAGAGTCAAATTCTGATTGTCTTTCCAGCACCACAGATAATGAACTAAAATCACTGCCGCTTAATGCAGAATTAAATAAACCACAAATTGACACTCAGATGTCTGTTCAAACAGATGAAATCTCAAGTAGTCAGTCTGAAAGAGAGTCAGACAGGAATGAAGCCCACTGTTCAACTGTCCAAACATCTGAGAAAGCTGTCTGTGATACATCCTGTCCTGTTATAAGTGATAGCCAATGCAAAGAAGATTCTGACAAACAAATCCACGAGGACACTGCAGATGCAAAAAATTCTGACACTGAAAATCAAGAAGCCTTGCCCTCTGATGCATTAAACCAAACTGCTGTAACATTGGATGATGCCTGTGTAGATAATTCACCAGATAAAACGCAAGAGTCTAATTCAGAGCAGAATAACCAGACACCTTCAACCGAAGCCAATGATGAGACAAGCAGTATGGAGATCACAGAAAGCAAACGTGGATTTTCTTCATTTTCTCGCGGACGGCCACGCAAAGAGAAACGGGTCATCAAGTGTGAATATTGCGGGCGCCCGTTCAATCATGCCTCTGCGTATATCATTCATCTGCGTGTCCACACGGGTGAGAAGCCCTTCACATGCCAGGATTGTGGCAAAGCCTTTGCTCAACTCTCTAACCTTCGATCTCACAGCAAAGTCCATAAATCCAAAAGTCGGAAACATGCACACAGACACCACGACCGAAGTAGAGCCACGACTGAGAAAAGTGCAGACATGAACCAAGTGAGTGTGATCAACAAAGTGGAGAGTGATTGTCGTAGTAATCAAATCACCCCTAGAAGGAGGAGGGGGCGAGGAAGAGGGAAAGGGAAACCCCAAACGTGTCCGATCTGTGGCAAAGTCTTTTGCTACAAGTCTGTCCTGAAGATCCATCTTCGTATTCACAGTGGAGAAAAGCCATACTCTTGTAAGGTGTGCGGAAAATCCTTTACTCAGGCGTGTACTGCACGTGTCCATGAAAGAGTGCATTGGTCCATCAGGCCTTTCTTCTGTTCAAAATGCGGTAAGGGATTTTCTCAGATCGGGCCATTAAAAATACACACTTGTGAAGGTAAAAGAAACCCACATGCCACGTTGAAAGAGATGGAATTGGAAGGTGTTATCAGCTTCAGGTGTCACCTTTGCAAAAGTTGCTTTGGCACCAGAGATGAGTATGAATTACATTTGCAAGGACACACGGATACCCAGCGTTACAGCTGTGACTGCTGCAAGCAGACCTTTAGTCTTCTCTCAGAGCTACATACGCACAGCAAGCACTGCGTTTCCATTCGGCTCACAAAAACCAAGTCTTCTGGTTACAGTTCCTCACACAGATTACAACCCCAAAACTCCTTGAGAAGAAGAACTGCACAAAAAATGCGAAGTTCAAGTCCAGTAAGATCTCCTGAAAAAGACTTTTCCTTGCTGAGGAAGTTCAAAAGAAGCTCTTCTTTACTTGCTTGCCCTCCTCAGGTCATGGCCACCTCTGTTTATGACTCACAGAATAATCACCATTCAGTCAATCAGCCAATCAAATGCAGCTATTTCGTATCTCAGCTGAACAGTTCGCACCAAAAAGCAGATCCAAGAAAGTACTTCTGCCCACAGTGTGGACGAGTATTCCAGCATGTAGGAAGGCTGAGAGCCCATATGCTCACTCATCCGCGGGCTCGAAGCTTCACGTGTATCGATTGCAACAAGATGTTTAAAAACTGGAACAAATTTTGGATTCATCAGCGGCTGCATAGACAGAAAAGAGGACGCTTTTTTTGTCCCAAGTGCGGGCAGGGGTTTCGATTTGTGGGCTTGTACAATAAACATCTGCAGAAGCATCCAGAACTTAACGCTCACGTTTGTCCCTTCTGTCCTCACACATTCTCAAATGCACAAAAGTTGAGAAATCACCAGCAAGAGTGGCACCGCTCAACTATGCCCTTTATTTGTGATACTTGCGGAAAAGGTTTCGCAAGTGCGATCCTTCTTAAACGACACAGAGTTGTTCACTGCACAAATGATCCAATGGAGACACATTACACCATTGATCCGCAGTCCGCTGTACATCCCTATGAGTGCGGTACGTGCAGTGCCAGTTTTGAGAACTTAGACTTGCTTTTCCACCATCAGCTCTGCCATAAAACTGTAGAGAAAGAACCAATAGCAATGAAAGGCCAGCTACTTATAACAAGGGAAAAACATCAATCTCACCACCTCCAGCGTCAAAGCCACAACTACAGCCTTTCTGATAATCAGAGACAAGAGAAAATCTCCTCTTCAAATGGTGCAGAAATGCCTCATTCATTGTCACACGTAGGTTCCTCGAGCTTACATCCATTACAAAAGCAGAACACGGAGGCCCCAAGCACCACCAGGACATTGGCTTATCTGTCATCCGATCTACATTCCATTCCTAATTCTCAGAATAATGAGAGGCAAATGGTTAAAAAACACACTAAGGACAGTTTTTCAACAATGGAAGAATTAAATGGTTCAAGCCGGTCACCGTCTGTACTGAAGACAGAGGACACAGCCAGTGACTTAGTTTGCACTGAATGTAACGCTTGTTTTTCCAACCTTCAAGAATTGCATGGACATTACTTGGAACATGCCAGAGGAGAAATATGAATATTCTGTAAAAGTTGTTCTCTTTTGTTCAGCGAGTGTGTGAGAAACCTTTGTATTGGAATGACATACTTCTGAAACTAGTGAAAATGTTTGCTGTATATGAATATGTTTTTCATATGATATCAACATTACTGATGTACTGACAAAAAATAAATGTTAAAAAATCAATTTTTCTAATATTTGGACTAGTAAATCCCTGTAATGGACAGTATTGTTTTAATTAGAGATCCTATGGTTTGATTTAGATGTCTGTTAGTATTGGTGCTGTAATTGAAATTTTATCTGTTGCTTATAACAGATTAAACGTCTTGTCTGAAATATCTCAAACTCAAGTCTTGTATGTCATTTATACCTGTATAGTGGTTTGGACTAAACATTTTTTTTTTTTTTTTTTGTAATAATTCATATTAAGTGTATTCAATGTTAATTAATTTTGTAACATTTAAATTAAATTAAGAGTCAATTTAATTAATAGTAATGTAGCACTTAAACTGTGAGAAAACAGACATCTCATAAACTTAGTTAAATTATAATATAAATAAGACAAAGAAAAATCTTTAATGTTTGATACCAGATGTTTATTTACTTTGCCAAATGATATTGCAACGTGCCATGATTATGGCCTCAAAAATCTGTGGGAGCTTAGTTGGAGTTTATGGTGCTTCTGATCCAGGTGGTGTAGTTGCAGACCTTGGCATAGACACCAGGTTTGTTTTTCTGGGCACAGCCGTAACCCCAGGACACAATACCCTGAAGCACGTTGTTGCACACCACGGGGCCGCCAGAGTCACCCTGCAATCCAGAAGTGTTTCAAAGAAGTCAATAATTGCTACAAAAATTACTTATCTGTTAACATGACATTAAAATATAGCAGTGATCTTACCTGGCAGGAGTCCTTGCCTCCCTCCAAGAAGCCAGCGCAGAACATGTTGGAGGTGATCTCACCAGGGTAGGCGCTTTTACAGGAGCTGTCACTCAAGATAGGAGCCCAAAGGCACATCAGAACGCTGGGATAATTGCCTGAAAGAACATCAAGTGCCCACTTGGTGAATTTGTATTTCTCTAATGGGTTATTTTAAAATGGCCTAATGATTTATACATGAAGTTTCATTCCATATTAGTTTAGTGGTACGCACTTCCACTGGCGCTCATGTTTCCCCATCCAGAGATCAGGCAGCTGGTACCAGATGAAGCACAGCTTGAAGGCAGAGAAACGGTCTGAACGTAGCTGTTCAGAGAGGCAGCACTGCTCAGCTTGATCAGCATGATGTCATTGTCCAGGGTATAGCTGTTGTAACTGGGGTGTCTGATGACCGAAGAGGAGTAGATGAACTGCTCGGTGCCCTCAGTGACGTCAATGTTGTGCTCACCCAGACGCACCTGGACACGTCTGAGAATAGAACAAGTGATTATTGGTTCATACAGAAAAGAAATGTTAAACTCTTTAACATACTAATACAAATTATTTTTTTGTTGAACCTAAGGAAATGTGCACTTTGTTGGCTGAAATTTAAGTGATTGCTAATGATTTATGTGCCTCTTATAGTAGATATTAATTTTTGAAAAGTAATTTCTGTATAGATACAAATGGTAGAATCTTGACTACAGTAAAGCACTTTTTTTACCCCAGTAGCAAGGCATATTGACATACTACAAGATGCTTTTTGAAAGAAGTATCTTAAGCTCACTAAGGCTGCATTTATTTGATCCAAAATTTAGCAAAAACAGTACTACTGTGAAATATTATTACAGTTTAAAATGGATTTCTGTTTCAATATATATTTTAAATGTAATTTATTCCAGTCTTCAGTGTCACATGATCCTTCAGAAATCATTCTAATTTGCTGATTTGGTGCTCAGGAAACATTTCTTATTATTATCAATTTAGAAAACAGTTATGCTCCTGTTGTGGAAATCATTATTTTCAGGATTCTTTGATGAATTGAAACTTCAAAAGAGCAGCATCTATTTGAAATAGACATCTTTTGTAACATTATCAATGTCTTTACTGCCGTTACATTTTTTTTACTTAATTGCTTTCATTAAAATCAAACTTTAGTTACTGAGATATAATTATTGTGACAACTTCCCCATGTGAAAACTAGGTCTAGTCTCCCCTATATATGTATTATGTACATTCCAAAAAATATATAGACTTTCACTTACGACTTGTAGCAGTGAGCAGCAGACACGACCCAGAGGCTGCTGATCAGAGAGCCACCACAAAAGTGGTAGCCACTGTTCAGGGAAACCTGGTATGGAACACCATTCTTAGTACACTCAAATCCGCCAACAATCTTATCATCCTCATCCAGAGCAGCATCTGGGAAAACATAAGGCTTCATTGTTACATGCAGTCATTTTATCAAAATTGATGAACAGAGCAGTTACAATATAGAATTCAAATAAATTTAAAATTTATTCTATTTTACATGATGAATTTGTGTTTAGAAAACCCTAAAATCCCTTAATAGATCTGTATTAAATCCAATCTAAATCTTCTCTGCCTCTTTACTTACAAGCCGCAGCGAACAGAGCCAGAAAAATGAGAACCTTCATGTTGAGACCTGCTGAGTGGTGTGTTCTCATGATTTTAAGACCGACCTTTTATACTCTGTCTACTCCACAGCTCGAGATAATTTTCAAGGACATACATACATTTTGGTTCATCGTGTAAGCCTAAAATAGCAACCAGTGTGTGACTCCAGCATGTGCTTCAACATAATGCAGATTATCTTTCTAGCACATATGATTGCAAATCATTTATTTATTTATTGTATGGCTATGAAGAAGCAATATTCACAAATCTCAATTATTTGATGTTTCTTACTATATTCTAATAGTGAATTCTTTGCAGCGGTTATTTAAAAAGGGGAAATTTGGTTGCATATTAATAACGTGTGTGTGTGTGTGAGAGAGAGAGACTGGTGTTGCATAAAATTACTATATTATTTATCTTTGGAAACCAAAATGCAAAACCAAGGGTTTAGAAATTGTCCATGTTGTAATGTTAAATATATAATGTTAAATGTTATTTAACATATTTTAATGTTACATTTGTTTAGTTTGCTAAATTAGGATACATTACATTGTATAGTGCAGTATAGTCTACAAACAATGATTCATGTTACAGTTACAGAGCTTTTTTTTTTTTTTAATTTAAAAAAAAAATGTGATCAAGTCCAGGAAATTTCTAAAATGAGTATACTGGTTTACAAACCCTCATTAGAGATGACTGACTGGAGTACCGCAGCAAAAAGTGAGCACATTTAATTAAAAAAAAGTGGGCATTGATTAATTTCCCCTTGTAAGTACATTATTTCCTCTTGATTATATTAAAAAAAAAAAAAAAAAAAAAAGCTGTGAAAATTTGGCTGATGGAAACCTTGTTTTCTGAAACATTACAAAATACGTCCAAACCGGTGACTTTAAATAAACATGACATGGGAAAAGTTCAACTGAATCAACATGTGGCAACTAAACCATTCAAGGTTTTTGTCACCAGAGGTGCTATCTACTATCAAAGAATTTTGAAATATTTAATCAGAAATTTTACACATATATTGGTTGTCAGAAAGTTTTATTTTATTTTTTTCATTTGACAGGCACAATACACAATAACACTGTTGTACAATTGTGAGCTGCAGATGCTCTATTTGCTAGCTATAATAGCTAATTTGCAGCATGTGTCCCTAGTTAGACTTTTACTAAAACCGTAAGAAAGTTTTTTTTTTTAACTCTTTGATGCATGGTGTCAACTACATTGGACAGATCTTTAAAGTGACCTTTCTCCCTTTTTCATAATTATATATGAATGTCTTCTTTATATTTCTGTCTACTTATGAACTGTACATTGGATTACGTTAGAAACATCAGACTTTTAAGACAGTCACCTTTAAATTTCGTAATTTAAAGAAAAAATATTTACAAAAAAAAATATTTACAAAAATCTTCCTGCCTTTATCCGGAATGCAGAATCCCTGGCAATATTCAAAAGACAGCTGAAAACTCATCTCTTTCGTGAGCACTTAACCTCATCTTAAAAAAAAAAAAAAAAAAAAATTATACCTATCCTTTCATTTCCTCTAACCCCTCTCTATTGTAGCTTATGATACTCTGAGCATTACCTAAGACTTGTATTGTGAGCACTTTTTGTGTCTATTTGCCTCGTCATGACGACACGCTTGTTGTATTCCTCACTTGTAAGTCGCTTTGGATAAAAGCGTCTGCCAAATGAGTAAATGTAAATGTAAAATGTAAAAAAGTTTTAACTCAACTCATGGTTGATGCTGTGTGAATCTTGGGCTGATTTTTGACTGCATCTGTAATTTCAGAGAAATCACAGATAAATCATTAGCTTTTGTGGGAGAGAACAGATGGCAGATGAAGGCTATGCAAGGATTTTAAAAATTGCTGATTATCTGATTAAATGCATGTAGCCTATCTTTCTTTTATTATTATTATTATTATTATTAATATTTTATATATTTTATTGTCTGCCTGCTATTATAATGAGAAAAAATAAAAATCTAGATTTTTTCCCCCCTCATTATATAGGCCTACATCAATATCACTTTGTTAAGGAAACCAAGCTAGCTGTCACATGCATCAGGACATTGTCACAAGAGATAAAGTCCACTTGCATAGGTCAGCTATATAATGAAGATTGATTTTAACCAAAAATATCCCCAGATATGTTCACCGGAGCACTCCGGTGAAAGCAAGTCATAATGGAAGTAGGCTAGTCCAGGCCATTGCATGTTTACTCTTCTACCATGTGAGAACTGGGAACAATATTCAGCACCTCTTCCTTTTCAGCTATATTACTCAAATCGATTGCAGCTTACGTTTTTCTCCCGTGTTTCTCATTTAGACTACAAAGTCTGCTAGCTACTTTTATTTCCACTATTATTATTTCATTTAGCCTAACTTATAATGACTTATATATAATTACAACTGACTTTGTTTAAATATACTTTCCCGTTTTAATGTATAAAATATTTGTTTCAGAGTTTCAGATGTAGCCGCACGGTAAATATCTTTGTGTGATGTCATATTCCTGCGACGTTTTGGGGTCTGTGTACATTTAGGATTCTAAGAGGTTAGCTTTGCATCTATGCACTTAAATGGGTTTGGTATTTAAACTCTCTAATCATTTATCACAGTCCGACGGTGTGAGTACGGATTTCCCCCCCAAAACTAATTCTGTCTTGTAATGCGGGTACGTCGCATAAATGACTTTACTACGACCAGCAGTATTTGCTTGAGAAGAGCTAGTGGCGGCTAACGTAATTTATGCGGAATGCGCATCCATTGCGGATGTGGTGCAGAATATATGCGCATTGCTGCGACACAGGTAATTTTGGCCTTTACATTTAAGATATTCCCTTAATTAAACAATTAGTTAAATGTGATTCCAACTATATTATCCATGCATTCTTTGTTTTTATTTCTCGCCCGCTCTTCTGTAACCTCGGACTTTTTCTCGTCATTGCCAGATTTGTTGTCAATTAGGAGAGCTCTCAGATATCTGCATGTAATTAATGATTCAAATACATAATGTCAAACATAACAGAATATCAGATCTCCGAGTTTCGCTTTTGGACGAAAGCCACAGGTTTTTGTTAGGTACAAGATACAAACAACAAAATATCGCAAAAATTGCACAAAATTAGTGTAAATGCACATAAACTCTTTATAAAATGACACGTTAACCAATTGCCGTTCCGTAGTTAGTATCTATTTTCTGTAGTTGTGTATTACTGAGCCCATTATCAAGGCTGTCCTTGTTAGACATTACAATGAAGCAATGAATGCCTTGCCATGGAACAGCATGGTGGCTTTTTACCCTCCTTGTGAATGGCACGCTGTCCACCAGTCACATTGGTGTGTCTGTAAACCACAACATATCCATGACTGAATACTACGAGGAGGGAGGGTTGCTGTATGAGCACTCACCTCCCATGCACATCAAAGTGGAGTCTCCAGAGGGTCCCTTCGGAGGCGGGGTCTCAGAGGATGGTTTCCCAAGGGAAGATGATGACTCAGAAGCCAGTTGTGACCACCAGAATGGTGGGTTGCCTAGCAGCCTGCCCTTTAACGTTGTGGTTGTGCATCCCAACATAGTCGCACCTGGAATGTCTTCAGATGAACTCATCCCAATTGAGCAAAGTAAGTCTTAGATGATAGGAAGTGTTTAATAATATGTGATTTTACTTTACTGAAATATTACTTCTAACATTACAGTAATATTTAAAGGTGCACTCTGTAATTTCCCCACTCATTATTAAAGTTTTACAAATATAGAAATTAATAATACATTTAATAAATGTGCACAATTATGTACACTCACATAAGATGAGGACTCTAATCATGTTAGTAGCCTAATAAAAGTGGTTTTAATTAACATGGAGCAGGTCAACATGTTGAGATCACACTACTCAATTCAAGTCATCTTTATTTATATAGCAGTTTATACACTGCAGATTGTTTAATAGCAGCTTTACAATGATCGACAGGAAAATAATAATTCAGTTATGCAAACAGAGTTCAAAAAAAGTGTCATTGTTCAGCTGAAGTCAGTTCAGTGTTGATTCAGTTCCATTATAAATATCATAAAATATTAAATTAGGCTATAAAGCAGCTCTGCAGAAAACAGTGATGTCATCATCCAGCTCAGTTCAGTTCTCATCTGATAGTGTCGGTTTAGTCAGATCAATAATATTGTTGAATATTAAGTGTCCCCAACTAAGCAAGCCAGAGGCGACAGTGGCAAGGAACCCAAACTCCTTAAGGTGATGGAATGGAGAAAAAAAAACCTTGGGAGAAACCAGGCTTAGTCGGGAGGCCAGATCTCCGAATAAACATGGTGTGGTTTAATTCCAGGCTGCATCACAATTCAGAAAACAGATTGTGGATTGGTATTGTTCAAAATATTTCATCCAGGTCCTTCTGCTTAAAGATCAGATTCATCATGCTGGTATGGAGACGAAGCTGACCATTGGGGTCTGTGCAGAGGACTTTTCTGGTTCTCGTGGTCTTTGCTGAGGACCTGTGCTGATGGCCATGTGTCGATGAGGTCTTCACAGGGGATTATCTAGTTGACATGGTATCTGCTGACATTCATGGCTGTGTTGTGGTCGCTTCTAGATGTTGGTCCACCATCTGGTCTGGATACGGCCTGGATCTGACTGACTACGGTAACCTCAGGATAAGGATGAGACAGACAGACTAATATTAGCGTAGATGCCATTCTTCTTACGATGTAAGAAGAACATTGGATGTTGTGGGAAGTGTTCCCAGTTCCGGTTGACCTACTTTATGCAGCCTAAGAATCCTTTTACGGACTCGAACTTATAGAAATGTGATAGTGTGTTTTGTGTTTTCTAGGTCAAAGAGGTGCATTTTTAATCTAGATTTAAACTGACAGAGTGTGTCTGCCTCATAAACAACGCTAGGAAGACTGTTCCAGAGTTTGGGTGCTAAATAGGAAAAGGATCTACCGCCTGCAGTCAATTTTGACATTCTAGGTATTATCAACTGGACAGAATTTTGAGGCCGCAATAGACGTGAAGGATTATAATGCGTTAAGAGCTCGCTCAAGTACTGAGGAGCTCAACCATTCAGGGCTTTGTAAGTAATCAACAAGATTTTAAATTGTATGCTGTGTTTAATAGGGAGCCTGTGCAGTGTTGACAGAATCAGGCTAATATACTTATACTTCCTGGTTCTATTAAGAACTCTAGCTGCTGTGTTTTGGACTAGCTGGAGATTGTTTGGGCAACCACCCAGTAGAGCATTACAATAATGTAGCCTTGAGGTCATGAATGCATGAACTAACCTTTATACATTTGTCATTGAGAGCATATTTCGTAGTTTAGATATGTTTTTAAGATGGAAAAATGCAGTTTTACAAATACTAGAAATGTGGCTTTCAAATGAAAGACTGTCATCAAATAACACCCAGGAACAAAGAAATGTGCAGCCATCAAGCGTTGGTTATTATGTGTGGAGGTTTTTGGTCCAATAATTAAAACCTGTTTTTTCCCCCCCCAGAATTTAGTAGAAGGACATTTCTAGTCATCCATTTTTTTTATTTCAACTATGCATTCCGTTAGTTTTGTGAATTGGTATATTTCATCAGGCCATGAAAAAATAGAGTTGAGTATCATCAGCGTAACAATGAAAACTAATGCCATGCTTCCTTACGATATCTCCCAAGGGTAGCATGTACCGAGTGAAAAGCAACAGTCCTAGTACTGAGCCTTGCGGTACTCCATCCTGAACTTGTGATCGATATGATACCTCTTCATTTACTGCTACAAATTGATAACGATCAGATAAGTATGATTTAAAACATGCCAGTGCAATTCCACTAATGCCAACATAATTTTTGACCAGAATGTTGTGGTCGATAGTATCAAATGTAACACTAAGGTCCAGTAAGAGTAATGGAGAGATACAACCACCAACATAAGAGCAAATAATTTTTAACATTAATGAAAGCAGTCTCAGTACTATGATACGGTCTAAATCCTGAATGTAAATCTTAGCAGGTGCCATTTTCAGGAACATAGTATTTTTGAAAGAAAAGGGAGATCGAGATCTGTCTGTAATGAACTAATTCTCTAAAATCAAGTTGTTGTTTTTTAATGAGAGGTTTAAAGGGTTAGTTCACCCCAAAATGAAAATTCTGTCATTAATTACTCACCCTCATGTCGTTCCACACCTGTAGGACTTTCGTTCTTCTTCGGAAGATAAATTAAGATCTTTTTGATGACAGAATGCTGTCAGATTTCCTTCCATTGACCGCTTTTTGAAGCGTCAAAAGTGGTAGTTACAAGACGGTCAATGGAAGGAAATCTGACAGCATTCTGTCATCAAAAAGATCTTAATTTGTGTTCCGAAGATGAACGAAAGTCTTACAGGTGTGGAACTACATGAGGGTGAGTAATTAATGACAGAATTTTCATTTTGGGGTGAACTAACCCTTTAATAACAGCCAGCTTGAAAGTTTTTGGTACATATCCAAATGACAATGATGAATTAATAATATTATAAATATATTACTACTCAGTTTATTATAGTAACATTCTGATAATGTAATTTCTACTCTCTGAATAAATAGATCATAGATTACCACAAAAAACATGACACTTTGTGACACTTTTTTTTTTTGCATTTTGCATTTTGAACTAGATTTTTAAATATTTCACCTTTTCATAACCCCAGATATCCTCATCTGCCATTGACCCTTAAAGGTGTCATCAGTAACAGAAAACCTTTGTGTGATGCTGCATTCATGTTTCTATGTGCTAGTATAAGTCCAAAAATACTGTCATATTGATCAGTGCAACATAATCAGTAAATGTACTGAGTGCACCTTTAAATAGAAATGCAAAAGCCTAATTTTGTGTTAAAATAAATCTTGCCTTTGAATTAAAGACAGGGGTGTGTCTTCAGCATTAGCCGCAGGAGGCGTAGGAAAAAGGAAGAGCCGCTTTAGCGGGGCAGAGCTGGAGGTGTTGGTATCAGAGGTGACCCGGTGTGAGGGGGAGCTGTTCGGTCCAGCAGGGAGGCTCCGGCGCAGAGAAAGAGAGCGAATTTGGGCCGGGATACTTGAGCGTGTCAATGCTGTGTCTAGAGTACCACGGACACTAAGAGAAGTGAAGAAACGCTGGGATGACCTGAAAAGACGTAACGGTGGTAGACTGGCTGACGCGAGGCACCGCACCTGCTACCTGCCTTCCAGCAGAGGGGCCGCGATTATGGGAAGGCCAACTCAAGTCAGTCCCAGGCTCCAGCAGTCTCGTCAAAAGCAGAGCACTAGAGTAAAAGCCAGTTTTAGTTGCTTGTCAGACACTGATCCAGGTAACATATTTAGGTTTTGAGTGACCCCACAAATTTGATTCTGTAATAAAGTCTGTTAAGCATGGCAATATTAAATGTTTATATATATATATCTTTCCTCTGTTTCAGTTGCAGTTGGAGATGGTTCTGAAAGAGATGGTTTCGAAAAGGAGGAAGAAGCTGGTGAGCAAGACTGTGATGATGGAGATGATTGTGAGGGTGTGGAGAACAGCATGGAGGATAAACTGGGCTTGGGCCTGGGTCTGGGAATAGTACCACCTCCGACATCAGAACGCTGGCTACCTCCTTCACCCCTTTACAGTGCACCCTTCCTCAACGGGACCCCTCATACAAGCCCAGAACCATCCTTAGGGACCCACCAGGGCCCACTGGAGCCCCCTCCACCACGCACTTCCTGGCTGGAAGATGAACTTCGTGGACTGGGAGAAGCAGCCATGCAGCTTGGAGATCGCATGGAGCAGAACCTGCGCGAGTTTGGAGAAGGCTTCAGAAGCGATATGCGGAAGCTTGTGGCTTCACAAGAGGCACTTACAAGCAGCTTGCAGCAGAATAATGTACTTTTGCAACGTCTGTTGGGTCTACTTGAGATGCAGCATCAGCCGCCTCAGCAGCAAATTCCACAACAGCAACAACAATTACAGCAACCTGCACAGCAGCAACAGCAACAGGAACCTCCACAACAGCAGCCTTATCAGCAATTGTTATTGCCACAGGAACATCCACAGCTAGAGCAGCAAATCCCAGCAACTGTTCCACCACCTCCAGATATTTTAGATGGTACTCGGCACACTGAACCACCGACTGACATAAATGGAGTATCGCAACGGCCACGCCGTGGCAGAACAGTAGACCTCAGACGAAGACGCAGACGTTGATGTTGCCGTGAGATGTGCAAAAATAAACTGTATTCGGTTACAGTAAATGTATTTATTTAAAGCAATGTTTTATAAGGTTAACTAGTTGCAGATTGTGCCATGTCATTGCAGCCACATTTTATGTTATGCCTGTCGCAGATATATAATAAAGTGTATTATATGTACACCAAACAGCTCAAAGCTATATCAAAATTGACTTATGAACTCTTGTTGCTGATAGTAAATTACTAACATTTTATGGATCTGCTTGCTCAAGTTCATATATAATAAGTTTAGAAAAATATTCTCTAGACAGGCCTAAAACTTTTCAGTATTCATGCTGTGGCATGATAAACTTCATAAATTTTTATTCTTTGATTGAGGCACCGCAGATCAGAGCAAAATGACGTTTTACTTTTGCTACTATCACTGTTTAAGAAAATACATCCAAATGCTGTTTTAAAGGACATTGTATTGCATAGAAGTTCCCCAGTTCCATGGAGTAAATGCAGTTATCAGAATTACTGACTAACGTAGAGATCTAAGATTGCCCAGTCACTCTGCATGCAATACAAGATAGCTAAGCTCAAATATACCTTTTTGCTAACTTTTCACCATGTTAACAAAAATAATGTGTACTTGGAAAAAATGTCTGCCTATGAACAAGTTTTAATAAAAGCAATCAATACATTTATCACCTTTTCCTATTATCACAGTCAATTATATATTAAGCAGCACAACTGTTGATACAACATACATGTTTGTCATGTGACACTTAAGTCTGGAGAAATGGCTGCTGAAAATTCAGCTTGGTCATCAGGAATAATATTTTTTTTTAAATTGTAATAACATTTAACAATAGTACTGTTTTTACAATATTTGTGATTTAAAAAAAAAAAATGCAACCTTAGAGCCCCAAATTAATGTTTCTGTATTTTTTCTGTAGATTAACAACCAGTTTACTGAAGAGTCAAAAATTCATTATTCGTTACTAAATATTATCTACGCAAAAAGGATGTGATTCGGTACATGGCTGATCACGGTCTTCAATACATCTGCTAAATTATTAAAACAATCTCTATATGTAAATCTAAGATGCTAATAATTCGGAACCATCAACATTTATCGAAAGGTGTCGCTTTAAATGTAGCCGCAGAGAGCGCATGTGACGTAACACACGCTTCCAATCAATCGCTGGCTTCCATGTTTTTAGGGGTGGAGAAAAGAGAAAGAAATATGTGAAAATGGCTACTGTACAGTCTGAATCCGAACAACCATTAGATAATAAACTCATTAACGGTACACTAGCTGAAAATAAACCTGAACTACAACTTGCATCTGCTACAGTCGCTGATTGTGACGCGGAGGTTTGTGCACAAGGCAGCGACATAAAGGGACCGACAGAGCCTGGTGTTCCGTCTTCACCAAGTGAAAATTCATCTCCACATGGCGCTGCTCTTTCACCACGCAACAAAGATGAATCGGGAATGTCATTTAATTGGAAATCTACGGTGGACAAGGAAAAGACGGATGTGCTTTTCGAAAATAATAACGGTGATCTTGTTTCAGCTGAGCCCGGAACGGATTGCGGGGAGACATCGGATCGTTTGCACAATGAAAACATCGGTAAGTACAACTTTGCATCAAGGGCAGACGATAAATGGCACGCAGCGCTCTCTTGAATATCGCATAGACTTGAACAATTTCACACATAGGCTATATTCACCCGTGGGATCATGCAGAAACGCGTAGAGCGTTTTTTTTTTTTCTTCTTCTTCTTCTTCTTCTTCTTCTTTTTTTTGGGGGGGGACAGCAATTAATTACTCTGTAATTGGCTTGTTCTAACCCAATCAGAAACAAAACTGATTGTTTAACCCTTTCATGCTTGTAGATCAAGATTCGTTTTAGAAAGTTTAATTTAGATAGAATTGCATACAACTCCACAAAAGTTTGTTTAAATATATTTTCCGAGTATCAGTTTTATTGAACTGTCTTTCGTGGAACAAAAACAAACCTCTATAAGAAACAAATCATGTTCATCAGAGCCTTTCTGTCATAATAAAGAGTAAGCCTATATTTTTATTGTGAGTAGAAATTTTGAATAGGCATATCCAGAACATCGGTTACATACCTGCCACTGTCACCTATATTCAGAATGATGCGTAATATGCATAATTTGCAATAGACAAAATATATCTTGTATCTATATAATCAACAACTTTAAATCAATTAATCTCCATTATTTTTATTTGTCATTCGCAATGCTTCATGAGATTGTAGTTCTTTACCTTATTAAAGCTGTTAAGTACACAGTATTGCACCTGATTTTTTTTTAGTCAGATGTTTAAATACTTATTTGCTTCAAATCAAAGTTTGTAATGTTGTGATTCATCTTGTAGCTGGCTGGCTTGGTACATAGCTTATACAGAATGAAACTGACCCTTTTTCACATTTCCAGGGTTCTCAGAATCGGAAGTCATCATAGGTAAACTTCAGAAACTTCCCTGGCTCAAATTTTTCTTTTTGTTAATGTTTTTTTCTGAAGAAAGACAAACATAAATGAAGAAGAAAGCCAAAATATTAAATGTCATGGTTGTATATTTACTCAGTAATCCACTATTTTGTAGAAGGGCGTCAAAATTACAATTCGTGTCATTTGGAGCCAAATTACAAGAGGGTACAAATAACTTTAGAATGATGACCGCATCATGATTTTATTTTTACACAGAGATCAGTAGGTCTATTAGTAAAATCTGTTGACTTTAACAATCTTTGTTGCATTATACTTCAACACTGACAGTTCAAAAATGGGAAAAAGCACTTCTTGTTTTGTTTTGCTTTTGCCTGAAGGTTGCATGTCTGTAACTCAAGAAGTATTAAAGATCTTTTAGTATCCTTTTAGATCTAATTTTTAAGGCCCATGAGTAAATTGGTAAATTGTACACATTTTCAGTGGTCAAAAACCAAATGTGTGTCACTTTGCATATATTTGATACTTTTTTCTTTTAAAAAGGAATATCTGAAGAACAAAGAATGTTGAAAATAGAAATGTATCTTGTTTTCCTCTATCAGTTGCATACAATATGTCTCTCTGAGTGATAAAAATACACTAAAATGGTTAAAGTGAGGCACTTTAATTTATTCTGTGTATTTATAAGAATGTATATTTAAATCAGTTTTGGGGATATTTGGAAGCGATTTTGTTCATTTTAACAGTTTCTGAAGCTACCAAGAGTTCAAATACGCAGTATTGTAACTACATGCTGCCGCACTGACATCCCATTATCTCTGGGATTGAACCATATAGGGCCATAAAAATGAAGATTCCAAAAGAAAAGTTTCACAGTAACAAGAATCTAGAAGGATATTAAGAATCTTTAATACTTTAATATTTGATATAATATTTATGGCACTCAGACAGGCATGTTCTATGCAATTGTGTTGAGGGGAGATACATTTCTAGTTTCAACATATTTGTTCTTCAGATATTCCTCTTCAAAAAGAAAAAAGTATGTATGTATTTGGTTTTTGAAACTGAAAATGTGTACAATTTACTCATGAAGCCACATTGAGATCCCCATATATCTAGAAATTAACCATATTGGGCCTTTAAAATGAAGATACCAAGAGAAAAGTTTAAGAATTAGAATCTAAAAGGATATTAAAATATATTTAATAATACTTCAGTTACAGGCATGCATACTTAATGGCACTTCTTGCGTTTTGTGCCTTTCCCATTTTTGATCCGTTGGTGTATAATGTAACAAAGTTCGCTAAAGTCAACAGATTTTACTAATAGACCAACCAACCAATCTCTGTGTAAAAAATAAAATAATAATGATGCTGTCCTCTTTCTAAAGTCATTTTTACCACCCTGTAATCTGGTTCCAAATCTCAGGTGAAAATTATCAATTTGACCCCCCTCTACAAAATAGTGGATTACTCAGTAAATATTCATCCATGACATTTGATATTTTGGCTTTCTTCTTCATTTATGTATTTCTTTCATCAGAAAGTTTATCAAAATCAAAATGTTTAGCCAGAGACCTTTGGTTAAGTTGACACTGAATGACCCAGCAGTGTTAACCAGTTTTCTCTAATTTAAGGCCAAAGTATAGTGTTAGAAATGTACATTAAAAATTTTAAATATGAAAAAACATTCATTTACAATGTTAATAACTGTGAAAACACATGATCACATTCTGAAAAAAAGAGTCCATGGACGACACTTTTTAAAAACAGAGATAGAGGACATTGGTAGTGTTACCATGTTATGTAGTGTTTTTTTTGTTTTTTTTTTAACATGGCTATATCTCAGTTTTGAATTAAATGTTCAGTTACACAAATGATTGTTTTCTCTAGCAGTGCTTTTGTAGGTTTCAAGCATTTAGGTTTTAAAATTAAATTAAAATAATTTTTTTGCATTTTGTCTAAAGTCTAAAATTCTAGTATAATCTTATTTTATCTATAGCAGCTCTATAACAGATTGAAAACCTCATTAATGTACAATCAGGCATGTGCCAGCTATATATTGTAGGTGGATTTTAGTTGAAAGGTTGATGTGTTCTGTTATATTGTTATCAGCACAAGTGTATTTTTCATGCATGTCAAGTCCGGGCAAGTTACATGTTTTGAATTTTATAAATTTATACAGTATATTAATTACAATATTTGTTGGTCAAACAGTGGTTTACGTTTTACATTTTTGCTGTTTAATTAGTTGTTTTTGTTTTATAATCATTGCACCGAAATAGCTGAAAAGACACACACAAGGTCAGTGTGTATTTAGTTAACTTAATTTAACTTTTTTTCTTGGGCAGTAACGGTGGTAGTACTTAATACCTTTTTAGACTTCTTAGATGATCTACTCCTTTTTAAAAGATTGAAGTCATCTAAATAGGTTTTTACAATTATAAATCTGAGTGACTGCTACCTGTTGTGGTTTTACATCACAAATTACTTCTAATGTTTTCGTTGCTATTACTCCACAGGGCAAGAAAACGACAAAGAAGAAACGGCAGACAAAACTATAGAAAATGTCAGCAAAGATTCAAAGCTTGCTATAGAGGAGGAACACCCAGCAAAACAAGATGAAGAGTCGACAAATGTAAGTGAAGACTCAAAGTCTCATGAAGAGGCAACACAAAGCACAGAAGTGGAGATGGAGGACAAAGGAGATCCCAAAAGCATGGAGGAGGTTAAGGACAACACAGAAGAGAAGGAAGGAGAAGATGAGTCGAAGAGTGACGGGAAAGGATTAGTTGTAAAACGAAGGAAAAGCCGCCTGGAATGCAATGAATGTGGTAAAAAGTTCACTCGCCGGGAAACATACAACCTGCATCGACACTTTCACATGCATCAGGATGAGCAGGCTTCCCTCGTTTGTAAAGAATGTGGCATCACTTTTCAGCATCGAAGTGACCTCATCAAACACCGCAGTATTCATAAAGAAAATAGCCAACCAAGTGTGTCGCATTCAAAACGCTCTACGATGATGTACAAGGAACGGAGGAGATATGTGTGTGAGCATTGCGGTATGTGTTACTCAACAATGATGCGATTAAGGCTTCATGCTTGTGAACAGAACGTGGAGAAGCCTTTTCGCTGCCCTCTGTGCCGCAAAGAGTTCCAGTATAGGGTGTCCATCAATGCCCACATGCAGAGTCACTCATTGGACAGTCCTTATCGATGTCTGGAGTGCAACAAAGGCTTTCATAGTTTGGTGACGCTGCATATCCACCAACGATCCCACGCTTCACTGAAGCCGTATGAGTGTCCAGATTGTAGTATGGTCTTTAAGCATCGCTACGTTATGGAGGACCATCGACGCAGGCACGTGGAAGAAAGAGCACACCTGTGCAAAATCTGTGGGAAGAACTTCAAATACAGCAGCCTTTTGCAACAGCACCAGTATCTCCACACCGGCCGAAAGCCTTACCACTGCTCATACTGTGGAAAAACATTCGCTCTTGCACAAAACATGCGAGCACATTTTCGACAACACAAAAAGATCTCAGCTAGGTCTGAGGCACGTATTACAAACCATAATGTATCTCTTGTGGGGCAAGTTGGTAAAGAGAACGCAAACGTTGAGCAACAGCGCAACTGTCCTCTATGCCCTCAAATCTTTTATAAAGCATCTGAATTAAGAGCACACATGTTAATCCATGAAGCAGAGTATGAAAAGATGAGTAATGGAAAACGATTCGATAAGGTCTATGCATGCCAGTATTGTCCTCTCAAATTCCAGACGGAATCTCTCCTGCAGTCCCATTCACAAACGCATATGACAAACATTTTGGGTATCAACACGACACATATCACAAATCAGGTTAAAGCAGTACTTGAAAAGCAGGATATTGGTATGGATGAGGCGGATATTGACAGTATGTCAGGAGTAGGGGGTTTGGAGAACCAGACGGAGAAGAAACCGTTCAGGTGTCGAGACTGTGGAAAGTGCTTTCGTTATCGTTCAGTGTTAGAGCTCCACATGCGCATACACAACAAGGGTTACCAGTGTCAAGTGTGTAAAAAGTCCTTTAGATTTAGTAGCTATTTGCAGCAGCATTCGATTATCCACACTGGCAAGAAGCCATACAAATGCCCAGACTGTGGTAAGGATTTCGCATTTCATCATAACATGAAAACACACCAGCGGCTGCATCAACAAAAGCCATTTCGCTGCACGCAGTGCCGAAAAGGCTACAGCGATGAGAGTCAGCTTCAGCGGCACATGCTTTCCCATACAGGTGAGAAACCTTACAAGTGTCATCTTTGTGACAAGAGCTTTGCTTTGGCCTACTTGCTCCGAGACCATCTAAACACTCATACAGGGGAGAGACCCCACCGCTGCCAGGAGTGCCATAAGTCATTCCCTTGGCTTAGCAGCTTGCTTGTGCATCAAAAGATTCATGTGCGTAAACGGCAAGGTCAGAGTCACAGTTATCCACTGTCCATACATTCTCAAAGAGGTAGAGTAAGTACCGGCAGGAGAGGAAGGCCAAGGTTAGATCGAGACATTGGAAGGTCGGCATCTCTACCTGGTAGACTCGTACAAGAAACGCTGTTGCCAAATGTGGTTCCCCAACAATCCAGTAGCTTCGATGCAAATAGACCTGAACACATGCAGCTGAGATCGCAGCACTTGCAGACGAGAAATCATTCCCAGCAGGTTCCAATGCAGCAAGAATGGCAGCTACAAATGGCACCTTCAGAAGAGCTGCTGCTCTCTCAGAAGCCCACAAGTTCCTTGGAAGCCCAGCCAACTAATGCAGTGCAGATGCAGTGGTCAGGAAGTCACCTTAAGACTATATTGCCTAAATGTGATGGTCTCCCAGAGCTCATGCACCAGCAGCAACCATCTCAAGCAAATGTACCCATATCAACACAACCTAATCATTACTCCGAGATCAATGTATCTGAAGCAGAGCAAAAGGGCAAGCATCCTTCTCTCTGGGTGAGTACACCAAACTCCACTCTGCAGAAGACCTCTTCAGAATCACAACACCACATGGACAGGCCTTCGCCTCTGGACGTGAAAATACAGTCACCGAGATCCATTCAGGACCCGCAGCAGTCCCAATGGCCAGTACTCTGTGATTCAATGCAAACATCTAATCCAGAGCTGTTCAATAATTCATCAGAAGATGGTAAAGTAACTGCTGACTTAGAAGCACCAACCAGCAACCAAGCTGATAAACTCACTCATGATTTGCAAATGCCAAATTCCTCTGGTCTGGCTAAAACAGAAATGGGTCAGGCTGGTGGTATATTGCTGTCCACTGGTGCTTCCGGTCTACCGAATACTAATCCATGGGGAATGAAAACATCTCTAGAAATGTCTACAACTGTAAGCTTACAAGACATACCTGGAGATGCATTAGAGAAGCAGCAAAACAGACTAATCCAGCATTTGCCACAACAAATGCAGCTACAACAGCAGCTTCTTCAACAGCAACTTCATCAGCCACAACTCCAGGAACAGCCTCAAATACCTCCTACTTGGGTTAGTGCAGCTCCCCCAAACCAGATGGGACCAGTGAACATGCCGTATGCACCAGCTCATTTTCCTCTTGGGGACAGACCTCAAATGTGGGGGTTTCAGGCTGCTCCAGTTGTTTCCCAAGCCCTCGTAAATGGACCAGTTCAACAAGGCCACATCCAACAGCATGTAGCTTTAATTTCTGGCCAGCGGATTCCTCTAAATAAGCCTCCAACTTTTATCTCACCCCCTTTTCCTCCACCTCCACCAGCTCTGAATTTACCTCCACATCCAATGCATTCTGTTGGAAGGCAACTTCCAGGTCCGTTACCACAAGGCATCTTCTTCACCTCACAGAGCAACATTAATGAGATGCCATTAATGCCACAAGTAACAAACTTACCTCAGTATGCCCAACAAACTGATCCACACAAAATGGGGAATAAAATGCCTTTTGCCCCGGATCACCTGTTCCAGTGCATGATATGTGGTTGTTCTTTGCCTGGAGAACTAGAATTACAGATGCATTATATGCAACATGCACAGCGAGATGTCTGAGTTCGATTTTTAGAAATGATATACATACAAAACTACAATAGCTCAGTTTAGACTGTCTCTTTGCTGTTTTATTGTACATTGCTGTTAAGCTGCTGGAGTGTGTCATGAAGATTTAAAATGTATTAATGTTTTTATTCAGTTATTAAATTTTCCAGCTGAACTTATATACTAGTTTCGTGTGCTTTGTTACCCTCGTGCAATAAACCACACAAACCAAATTAACATTGTTAAAATGTTTTTCAAAGAACTGCAGTGTTCGTGTAACTTTTTTACGTTAAATTGCTGAAATTTTACAGAAATGATCTTATGGTCAAAATGGTGGTGTACAAATGTTTTCAGATTAATAAGGAGTTATAAGCCGAAGTTAGTGAACATATCAAGTGAATGAAATTGGCATGCAGTGGTATGCCATACCTTTCTGAAAGTTGTAATTAATTATTTCTCCTTTTTTCTTAAGTTACATTTTTTTTTCACTATTAAACCTTTAGGATCAAAATAAAATAAGACAAAAAAATAAAAAATAATTTTAAATATTAATAAGTTAATGCTTTCGTTTAAACTAATTTGAGGATGTAGGTGAACTGCTTTTTAAAATAGTTGTTTAAATTTATGTAAACATTTAATAAAGTGCATGTATTTCATAAAATAGGCCTGTATAATACCATACACTATGCCAGAGCAATATGGTTATTGTTAAAACTATGTTGAAGTTTCAAGTCATTGAAATGCCTGATTTTTGCTACCTTTATCCAGTGGTTTCAGCTTGATCGAATCAAGTATGTGTCTGGACATGCACATGCATATGTGCCGGGTGGATTGGGGGCCCGCCTCGTGGGATTTCAACCAAGTTAACCTGTTAAAAAATGTTTGCCTTTGGGCCCAGGGCTGACTTGCTACACCACTGGTAGTACTCTTGTGTATGTTGAGTGCTTACGTGTCTAGAATCATTGTCATCTCAAAACTGTTTTATTAAGAATACACACACGTTAGTATCATCATGAGGACTTTACATAGGCGTAATGGTTTTTATAATAAGCTATATCATTATAATACCATTTTTTATCCCCTTACCCTAACCCCACCCCTAAACATAACCCTCACAGAAAACCTTCTGCGTTCTTACATTTTTAATTGTTTAGAATGTTTATTTATTCAGTTGAATTACGGGGACAGCTGTCCTCACAATGTATGGAATAGACACCTGAATAAACACTACAGTGTAAGGCCAACGATAGTTCAACCTACACACGCAAACAAAGAAAGAAAGAGAGAAAGATTATTGACATTGTACAGAATAAAGTATAAACACTAAACATAGTAGTCAACATTTGAAGTGGATCAAAAAAGTTCATCAAAGTTGTCCTAAGAAGAAGGTTTTAGGACAACTTTGATTAAAGGTTTTGATCCACTTCAAATGTTGACTACTGTAGATTAGAAAGAGAGAGAGAGAGCACTGTACAACAGGGCTAAAGGAACACCTTAAGAAAAATGTGCTTTTCACTACTCCCATAGGGTATGATTGCAGAAATATATATATTTTTATTGAACATTGATGGAGCAACAGATTTTGTGTGAAAATAAATCATAAAAGGGATTTGTTTTGTTGAAAGATCTTACAAATGTTTGAGGCCTTTTACCCCATATACAAATACATTAGCTAAAGTAATGTTTTGAATAATATCTAAGTTAATACTTGTTCAAAACAACCACTTTAGCAATGTTTGTACTATTTTCAGATTATTTTGATAATATCTTTTATTTTTGTTCAATAAATATACTGTCATTAAAATATGTTCATTTTTAAAATACAGGAACAAAGTTTATTTTACAAAATTAAAGATTTTGAAAGCATTGATGGAGATCCCATAATAATTTAATATAGCTGTACAGTAGTAACAATAAATATATTTTATTACATGATATGATTAATATCATATTTTTAAATATTTATTGTTTCATTATAAATATGGTAATTATCTCTAAGGTGGGCACCCAACTTAATATATATTTATCATCTGAATCTAATCATGATTAGATTAATCAGCTTTGCATTGCTGTCCGCGATTGCGGTAAGGATCAGACAAATTTCTACGTGTCATGCATAGTCAAGCGTAGTTAAGAAAAGTGCTGAGGTATTTTTTTTTTTTTTTTTTTTTTTTTTACTTCTAGTTGTTTAAGGAGAATAAGGTCGAATGTGCCTTTACCCCTGTGCCCCTACATTGCTGGCCAATTTGAACTGGATTCCTTTGTTATTGTAGAATGCACATGTAGGCCTGAAATTCATCCTGCCCAATTGATCCACATTCATATCTCATAACGTTTTAGTCTTCTTGGAGATACTTATATACGAAACACTAAAATGGTTGATAATTATACTGTTTTAGTACCAATTATTCATACCACATTCACACGTAGCCTCCATGAAAATCCACCCCTGGAATTTCTATATAACAATTAATAATGAAAAAAAAATGGACAAAGTTTTTTCACTGTCGACACAGATAAACATAGTAACCACTTAACTGAAAATGCACCCAGTGAATGAAAAGTTAAAAAAGGTTATAATTTCGATAGACACATGACCCGACAAATTATAAACAACGTCCGGGCCGCTAAGCCCCGCCCCATTTTCACATCTCTATCATTATTAAATGGCTTAATATTAAATGTCTATTTAAAATAGATATAATAGATGTTATAAATTATTATCGTATTAGCCACATCTTATTATATGCTATTATTCCATATCTTATATGATCATACTGCGGCAAATAAATTTGTTCAGGCAGACGTTGCGTGCTAACAACCATCATGGAGCCAGAAGGAACGTAGCCTAATTAATATTCATGAGCTAAGCTTTCGCCATAGTAGGGTTCGTGAGTTTGCCTCCCCCCAACAACAACACACTGTCCTTTACCGCGAAAAGTGCTGTGCCTTTCCTATCGAGGAAAGCCTGAGCCATTATGGCTGCGGTTTATTCTGAAACGGATTGCAGTTTGCAATCAAGTAATGAAAGCTTGTCCTCTGAATATGAGAAAGGTGCAGCCCAAGAAGTAAACATCGATCCAGTGAGCAATAGCAAAGCCAGTAATGCTAAAAACACGGACGGAGAAATGGAATTATGTCCCCGTGGCCCTATATTGAAAGCCCAGGACCACGCCGAAGTTGTTGCAGTTCCACCAGTGAAGATTAAAGTAGAGCAAGTGGAGGAAGATGAATGTGTAGTTGTACATATGGACGAGGTAGATCAAGGAGATTTGGCTGATATGTTTACCAGTAAAGCAGACTCGTCTGAGAGAGATGAAAGTACCGAAGGTAAGCAACTTTTTTGTTGTTGACAACACCGAACCATCAGTTAGTCCCTAGCTACTATTTATCTTTTACCTTGAAAACAAACCAAGCAGGTATTTAAAGTCACCTAAAATCACATTTTAAGAGTCTGTGCGATCATATACACACAACCTTTGCATCATATTTTATTTTCATATAATTGTACATAATAAAGACGTGCATCTTACTTATTATGGTTTATATTTTCCGCTAAAACAGCTGGATTAATTTGCACCAGCGGATACGCGTCGTCATGGGGAATGACAAAACAGCAGCAGTACTGCATGTCCATGAGGAATTTATTTTTGTTTAAACATGTCCTGCTTGCTGCATTATTTCTTAATATAGAGGTTGACTGATTTGGCAGGCATTTCACAATGGTGAAATTTCCGTCTTACACCAATAGACATTCTTTGTCATTTTCAAACCAGCTGTGCAGTCATTGTAGTAGGCAACCACTCGTTCATAAAATCTGCTCCACCTTAAATTGTATTGCAGTATCGCTGTTTTTCAGTAGATGGCAGTCTTTACCCAAGTTTTGAATTGCGCATGTGCAAAATGGAATAAAGAATAACTGAAGGCGAATGAAATATTGTTTTAAGCAACAATTTTCCGGTGAATGAATTATCTATATAAAATGTTTGTTAAATGTATTTGAATATTTTATTAATATCATAACAATGTGGCTTGTTGGACCATGTGGTCGATATCATTTAAGGTGGAACAAATTATTCGGACTAGAAGCCGAATTGTTCAGTCGTTACCTGGCAACAGGTTTCTTCAACAAACCTCCAGCCAGATCGTCTTAATTTACAGTTGTGCAAAATGTAATCAATGAAATCATTCTAACCTTTATTTTTGTAGTTTTATGGATGTTTTATAGTCTAGTTGACATTAAAAACTGAAGTTGCAGAAGAAACAGTAGATTGTATTAATGTTTTTTTTCCTTATTATTTGTAATGCATAAATTATTTCTGTTGGTTGCAATACACACTCTTCACGGTTATTTTACAACAAGCAATAATTGAGATTATTAACCTTTTTTTGTCTGATTTGTTATCCTATTCCTTTCATCTGTACTGTTAAAAAATTTCCTTAATAAATTATTTCCACTTTAAGATTATGAGGTTATTGCTTTTTTTTCTTCATGATTTTCTTTGAACATTTGGAGTAAAGGGGGCTTCTCAATTTTATTTGTTGGCTCTATATATTTTTTATTTTTCTCTCTCCTCTGGCCACAGGACTCGCCCTGACCTCCCATTTTCCCCTTTCTATTTTTAGGGGATTGGCCATTTCGCTGTGAGGATTGCAGTGAGGCATTTGGGAACAAGGAGGCTTACCTAGAGCATCGCAGCGAGCATATCCATGATGGTCCCATAGTCTGCCTGGACACAGATTCGCAGTGGGATGACCTGCTCATCTCGACCGACGGAGGCCGAAGAACGTTGTTCTGTGCTCTGTGTGGACAGAAGTTTTCAAGCTCGAAAGGCTTTTTCACCCATCAACTGAAGCATCGCAATCAAGTCATTAAACAGGGGATAGGTGACGGCTTTGGTGAGGGTGCAGTAAGACAGAAGCTTTTTGAATGCAAGGATTGTGGTAAAGCTTTTTCCACTGTTGGTCAGTGTCTCAACCATCAGCGTTCACATAAACAGGCCTCAAAGTCTGTTTTTCATCAGCTTGCTCATCTAAAGAAAAAGTCATTTCAGTGCCCCACCTGTGGACGCTGTTACTCTCGGGCTTCGGCTCTTGACGCTCATCGTCGTTGTCATGAAGTAAAGCTGGTGAAATCCAAAAGCTGCGAAACTGAGAAACCTTTGTCACTTAATGACTCTCCAGATCAAACTGAAGACAACGGCACAAGCTCTGAACAGACGGAGGAGAATGAGCAAAAAGTTTTTCAGTGCTTCTGTGGCAAATCTTTTCGCACCATGTGTGGCCTCAATACTCACCAGAGATTCTCAACCAGCTGTTCGGAAGGGAAGGTGAAGGAAGAAATTAAGCATCCGTTCGTTTGCTCTGAATGTGGCAAGACCTTCGTTAGCTCTGTGGCTCTGTTGTGCCATCAGCGTTGGCATAAAAGACGGGCACAACTTGGCTGCAATGGCCAGCCGTATAAATGTACAGAGTGCGGCAAGGTCTTCACCTCCCTCACTTTTTACAATAAGCATCAGCGATTGGCTCACAGTGAAGAGCTGCCAGCGAAATCATTCCTTCATCAAGTTATTCAGCTCAAGAAGAAGGCTTTTGAGTGTCAAGAGTGTGGTCGTCGGTTCTCGCGAGCATCCGCCCTGCAGTCGCATCAGCTCTGTCATTCTGATGTCTTCGGTGACATCATTGAGAAGAAGACTGAGATGACCACAGCCATTCAAACAGTAAAAACAAACCAGAATGACAGTGCTGACAGTGTTGTTTTTCATTCTAAAGAGATCTCACATGCTCAAGTTCAAAAGAAAGATTTCAACTGCACCGACACAGTAGAAGAGTATGAGGCCATAGATGTTGATTATGAAGTTGTCCATATCACAGCTTCAGATGATTATGAGAACCACAGCGGTTCCTCTCAGGATCAAAATCCTGATCTTGAGTTAGTGTGTGAATCAGACCAAGAGGAAAAAGATGATTTGGGCTTCAATTTGAGTCAAACAGCTGAATCCACCTCCTCCCTGCAGTTGAATCCAGAGATTGATGTCAAAATTGTACAGATTGATTATGAGCATTTAAATGATGAACCATTAATAAATGCAGAACGCCGTCCTCAAGAGGCAAAGTATAATTGTCCACACTGTGATCGAAAGTTTGTCAAGGCTTTGTCCTTGCGCTGTCACATACTTTGGCACAAGGGGCGCATGGGAAAAAAATCAGATAGGAGGCAGAAGTTTGACGTAGTGACGCCAACTAAGAAGGAACTTTTAACTTGCGAGGTTTGTGGCCATGAAAGTGCCTCCAAGGGTGCTCATTGTTTTCACATGGGAAAGCATGAGGATAAAGTAGCGTACAAGTCTATTTCATACCAACTTGAAAATCTGCAGAAGAACAATATTAAATGTGAAGAGTGTGGGATGTGTTTTTCCCGACTGTCTGCATTGCATTCTCACCAACAGCATCACAATAGAAAAAAGAAGTCCTTTGCTTGCTTGCAGTGTGACAGGAGCTATGCGACCGCAAGTGGTCTGTTCAACCATCAGAAGGTTTGCTGCGGCGGTGCCAAAGATGAAAAGACAAAGAATTTCAACCCAACCAAATCACTTTTGGGCCCAAAAGTTTATCACTGTAAAAAGTGTGGTAAAGGTTTTTGGTCTTTGGGAGCTTTCTGTCATCACAAACAAAACCACTCGGAGTGTGCAGATGTTGAGACGAGGCCCGCCGGTATAGCCGACACTGAGAACGGTCACATACGACGGAGGAAAAGGGGTCGCAGGGGTGGTTATAGAAGAGTGCACCCTTTGAATCCAAAACAAGAACATAAATGCGAAGTGTGCGGCAAATCATACCACATGCTAGCTTGTTTTCTTAAACACAAACTTGTCCATGATACCCAAGGTCTCCAACCTGCTGTCAAATCTTTTGACTATCAAGTCCAACAGCTGAAAAAGAACTCCTACCAATGTCCCGACTGTGAAAAAGTTTTCTCCCGTGCCATGGCCCTTCAGTTTCACATGAAAAGTCATGGCTTTGAGACTGGCCTTCCTTTGATGGACTCTGACTCGTCTGAGCGACCTCAATGCCCGACATGCTACTCTTTTTTTGCATCTGAGTTGATACTACAAAATCATCAGAAGCACTGTTCAAAACCAGAGGACAATGTGGAATGTGGGGTAATTGAGATAGAGGAGCAAGATGTATCCTCCCAAAAAGCTGAAGATTTCAGTGCCCCTTCTCATTCAGCTAATTCTAAAAAAGAGAAAAAAACTCCTTTAACTTCAAATTTGAAATACAAATGTCAAGACTGTAGCAGAAGCTTTTCAGTAATTGGTGCTCTAAATTTTCACAAGCGAATTCATCGTAAAGGTCACCAATCTAAAAAGTTGAAATCCAGTCCGGCAAAGCCGTTGAAGCTTGGCAAAGTAAAGCCAGAGAAGTGTTTGGCGAAATCGTCTTTTGGTTGTGCTGAATGTGGAAGATATTTTAGCACCAATTCGGCTCTTGGCACACATAGGCGATGGCACAAAGACAAAAAATTTGCCAGATTTCTCTCAAAGACCAATAAGATACGCTCAAAGAAAAGTGTGGATGGTGGACCTTATTTATGCAATTTATGCGGGAAAGGATTCTTCTACCTTTGTGTTCTTCGCCGGCATCAACTACATCACCCTTCCATGGACGCTCAACCCCAAAAAGGGCACGAAGTTCCTGAATCAAATGGTGTTTTTACCTGTCCAGCCTGTCAGATGTCTTTCTCAAGTGGGTCTCTTCTAACAACTCACTTTGCAGACCATCACAGCAAGCCTACTGAGACTGAGAAACTACATTCTGAAATCCTCTCTACAGAAGAGTCGGGTCCACCCATCAAACAATTGTACACATCCAAAATGGATGTTGCCAAACTAGAGAAGACTAAGGTACAACACCATCAGTGCTCCCACTGCGCTAAGAGCTTCTTGAACATACGTGGCCTTCGTGCGCACAAATGGCAGAAACACCACAAGGTTAATGAACGTCCCACTGCGTCTATAGAAGAGCGCTCTGCATATGCAAAGCCCTTTGCTTCTGAAGGGTCCCTTCGTAAAACGTCCAATAAGAAAGAGCTGAAACCATCTACGGAGGAAGATCCCGTACAGCACAGTCGAAATTTTGAACTTACCAAATGTTTTTTCAAATGCGATAAATGTGCTAAAGCGTTTCCCAGTGAGGAGCAGTTAAACGCTCATAAGGAGGTGGCGAAAACTCGTCCGCACTGCTGCGCTCTTTGCTGCCGTGGTTACTGGACTGAAAACCAGCTGCAGCAGCATCTCGCATGGCACAACGAAGTACGTCGGCGTCTCCCAACTGAACTGCGATACAGACTGAGTGCTTCCCTGGAACCTGGACCTTCAGACAACCAGCAGGCTTTATCACACAGATCAGAGTCTATAGTCAAGCTGCCTGTAGCCCTTGTAAGTCCACAAGCGAATACCCATAAGTGTCAGCACTGTGGAAAAACGTTCTTGTCACCCCGTGCGTTGCAGCAGCACCAGACTCTTCACAAAAATGAGGAGCCGTACCATTGTTCTTTGTGTTCACAGACATTTAGTGATATCAGAAATCTTATCGACCACCATCAGGAGTGCTTGGGTGCTAAAGAGCTAAAAGACAGTAGCTCAGCTTCAGAAGTAAGAGGCACTGAGAACCTGACTTGCATTGAGTGTGGCATTTCCTTCAAACAGGAAACAGAACTGCATCAGCATTATATTGAACATGCACGTGGGTTCTAATATTTGTGAAAAAATGCATGAAGATGGATATTGGTATCTGGTACATTGTTTACTGCATCTGCACTGGTTTAATTTAGTACTTGATTCAAGAGTTTTGTTACCTGCTGTGAGTGTTAGTATACAGTAAAAGAACAGAGGAAGGAAAATGCCACTTTCAGCTTTTAAATTCTACATTTTTGCTGAAATTGTTGTAAAGAGAAAGAATGTTGTCTGCTAATTTCAGAGCATTATGACAGATGTCCTCTAATCCAAATAGTGTGTTGTAATTACTTGCATAAAAGCTGTAAAATTTTTCTGATTCCCTTTAAAATTATCATTAGATCTCTGCAAGTTTTCCAAAAGAGCATCACTTTGATGCTTTTCAGTCTATTTAGGGGTTTTTAAAAGATTTATTTTCCCTTTTTTTTTTTTTTTTTTTTTTGACTGCTCAGTTTAGTGTCTCTGTTGATTTCTATCACCTGGCTTGTACTTTTAAAGAGTATTTAATTTAAACCACCAAGGTGTTTGTTGGATAAAAGGTGCTTGAAGATCCTTTTTGTTAGCATTACAGCTTAAGTCTCATGTGTGGTCATGCTAGACTTTGATTTGTACAGCATCAGTTATTGCCAGTGTCATTGTTTCTTTATTGCTATTTTGACATCACCATTTTTGCAGTGTAAACCACATTTCTGTTGCATTAAGGTTTTGGTTAGCATTTTTAAAATTAAAAAATGTCATCTTTTGAAAAACATTTGGGGTTTAATGTTTCTCTTGAAAATGTTGTGAGCTTACAGACATTTATTTCCTTTCTAAATATAATGTCATACATTCCTTGTGTAATTGCCCTGAAGTCATGTTAATGACATTAAAAATGTATGAATAAGATGTAAAATGCTCAGTAGAGGCAGGGATTTTTGTGTAGGAATGGCATGATCTTAAAGAATCATAAAGAAAATGGCAAATGATTTAAACAACTGAATCACCTTGTGATGTTAAATTGAACAAATATATTAACATTCCATTTTGTTGTCTTGACTGGACGGTGAGTGTGAAGGTTTATGGTTGGTTTGTTAATAAAGGACCTCCTGTAATTTCCTTATAAAGTTGATTCATTGGTCATGATTTCTGTGGAAACTGTCTTATTTTGCCTTTTTAGATGTTCACGTAGCCATAGCCTGTTTAATCTCTCTTCTCCAACTTTTAATAATATGTAGCAGATATGTTGGCTGCTATTAACTTTACAGTGGTGCCGTGGTTGTTAAATGGATCGATTTGGTGGTACAGTATCATTGAATGGTATGACAAATTTTTGCATTTATCATGCTTTTTTTTCCTTGAGGTGGCTTGTTTTGGGGGGGGGAAAGGTACTCTTTGAATGATATCACTGGAAAAGTATACTAATAATAATAGTTTCTTTTACTACGTTTACATTTACGTTTTATTGAATGGAATTTATGATGCAACTATTTGCTGTAGCTGGCTAATAAAAACCCTAATGTGTGTATTATGTAGTGTGTGATTCTAAAAACATCCTACCATACTAGTACCATTTTTCAGACACCTGGATGACCCTTAAACATTTTGCCAAATATGCTGTTTTCAAAAAGAACACTGCATGTAATAGTGTATTCTACATTGTATTCAAATTGACCTTCCATTTCCAGTGTAACAAATTCTTAACTGCCATTTTTACAACAACTAAATCCAAAAATGTTAATGTATTTGTGAAGCCACTAGAAGCCACATGCTGAAATACACTTTATAACATGTTATAATGTCCCTAAAACTTAGTAATTATTATTTTTAATGTACAACTCGAATTCTGGAAATGTTGGGACGCTTTTTAAATTTGAATAAAATGAAAACTAAAAGACTTTCGAATCACATGAGCCAATATTTTATTCACAATAGAACATAAATAACATAACAAATGTTTAAACTGAGAAATTTTATGATTTTATGCACAAAATGAGCTCATTTCAAATTTGATGCCTGCTACAGGTCTCAAAATAGTTGGGACAGGGGCATGTTTACCATGGTGTAGGATCTCCTCTTCTTTTCAAAACAGTGTGAAGACATCTGGCTCCCATTGGACATTGGTCCCATTTTTGCCTGATAAAGGTTTCCAACTGCTGAAGAGTTCATGGTCGTCTTTGACGTATGTTTCATTTAATGGTGCACCAAATGTTCTTTATAGGTGCAATTCAGCACCCGGACTCTTCTGCGATGAAGCCATGCTGTTGTAATAGCTGCAGTATGTGGTTTTGCACTGTCCTGCTGAAATACACAAGGCCTTCCCTGAAATAGACATCACCTGGAGGGGAGCATATGTTGCTCTCAAACCTTTATATACCTTTTAACATTTGTAGTGCCTTCCAAAAAATGCAAGCTGCCCATACCATCAGAGATGCTGGCTTTTGAACTGAACGCTGATAACACGCTGGAAGGTCTCCCTCCTCTTTAGCCCGGAGGACACGGCGTCCGTGATTTCCAACAAGAATGTCAAATTTGGATTTGTCTGACCATAGAACACTTTTCCACTTTGAAACAGTCCATTTTAGATGAGCCTTGGCCCACAGGACACGACGGCGCTTCTGGACCATGTTCACATATGGCTTCCTTTTTGCATGATAGAGCTTTAGTTGGCATCTGCAGATGGCACAGCGGATTGTGTTTACCGACAGTGGTTTCTGGAAGTATTCCTGGGCCCATTTAGTAATGTCATTGACACAATCATGCCGATGAGTGATGCAGTGTCGTCTGAGGGCCCGAAGACCACAGGCATCCAATAAAGGTCTTCGGCCTTGTCCCTTACGCACAGAGATTTCTCCAGTTCCTCTGAATCTTTTGATAATGTTAAGTACTGTAGATGATGAGATTTGCAAATCCTTTGCAATTTGACGTTGAGGAACATTGTTTTTAAAGTATTCCACAATCTTTTTATGCACTCTTTCACAGATTGCCCATCTTCTGAGAGACTCTGACTCTCTAAGACATCCCTTTTATAGCTAATCATGTTACAGACCTGATATCAATTAACTTAATTAGCTGCTTGATGTTCTCCCAGCTGAATCTTTTCAAAATGTCTTGCTTTTTCAGCCATTTGTTGCCCCCGTGCCAACTTTTTTGAGACCTGTAGCAGGCATCAAATTTGAAATGAGCTCATTTAGTGGATAAAAGTATAAAATTTCTCCCTTTAAACATTTATGTTATCTATGTTCTATTGTGAATAAAATATTGGCTCATGTGATTTGAAAGTCTTTTAGTTTTCATTTTATTCAATTTTAAAAAAACATCGCAACATTTCCAGAATTCGGGTTGTATACTAGGCAGTATTATGTATGCAGTAAAAGGTATGCTAGTGTTTCATTGACCCTTGTAATAAGATTACAATAAATCATGAAACATAAGTAAATGTTGGAGTAGACTTTGAAAATTTGTTTTTCTCATTTATTGATATCAATGTCATGTTTTACTGACATGAAACTTTCTCCCTTCTCCAGTGAATCACAGCATGAGATGTCAGGACTGTGGGCAGCAGTTCACTCGCTGGGAGGCCTTTAGAATTCATCTTAGTGAACATGTAAAACAAAAGAGACGAAACAAGAAAAGACATGTGCAATCTGTCTCTAATGGAAATGACAATGGCCTGGGATATGTTACAAAAAAGATAAAAGTGAAAGAAACAGACAAAGATGAATCCCTTGATGGTTCTTGTCAGTTAAAACCATCTGAGATCTTCACCTCCTGTTCTAGTGTTGCTATGGTGTCAGAGGATGAAAAGCCTGTATTCGCAAAGGCAAATAAAGTCTACGCCTGCGATGTCTGCGGAAAGGTCTATTCCTACCTTGAGTCTTTCAGAAATCACCAGAAACTGCACATAACTTCAAAAGACCAACAGCCTGAAATCTGCTGTAAAACATGTAAGAAAACATTCAAACGTCCATTCTCTCTCACACTTCATCTAAAATTAAGCAAAAAGTGTGTTCCTGAAGAGCCATCTGTCCTTCACTGTGAACGGTGTAATAAATCTTTTGCCTCGGCTGTGGCATTCGTGAACCATCAGGAAATGCACAAGCAGAGGCCCTTCTGGTGTGATACATGTACTAAAGGTTTCAGAAATTCAGAGGGATTGGAAAGACACTTGCGTGGCCATGACAACAAAAAACACACATGCAACATCTGCCAGAAGTCCTTTCGGGTTCCAGCCGAACTTCGGTACCATTACAACATTCACACCGGTGCCAGGCCTTACACATGTGATCTTTGCCACAAGAGGTTCTCGCAATTAGGAAATCTAATTACACATCGGAAGAAACACCTGGAGGTCTTTAAAAAAGGAGAAGATGTTCCCCTCGGGAGGAAGGACACTGGTTTTAGAGGAAAGAATAGAGTGTCAGTTATGGAAAAAGTCGTTTTAGGAGAAATGAAGATCTTCAATCGAGAGAAAAAGGATCCAGTGGTAGAAGACGGTGAGAAAATCAATGCCAAAAATGCTACTTTTCCTGAGAGTGATTCATCTGACTCCTCATCGGATGAAAAACAAAAACATTTAAATGAGGCACAGGAAGTTTTGGGGGACTGGGAGTGTGTTGAATGTGGTGCACATTTCATTGGGGAATCTGAGCTTCACATGCATTATATGAAGCATGCAAGTGGGGAAGTTTGATACACAGTATGCTTATTATTAATGGCATTTTGTGTGACTTGCTCTTTACTCAATAACTCAATGTTTCAGTGACCAAAGTCAGTCTTGATGAGACCCAAGTCTATTAGATGGCTTTAAAATGCAATAATATAATCTTTGTAGGGCTTGGGTGATGTTGGTTTAATCTCAATATTGCCTTATTTTCCTTTGGATACCTTGTATTTTATCGCTTAATCTGAAAATGGTGTATTTTAGACACTGTTATCTGCGAGTCCTTAATTTAGTAAGAAATGGAATTTGACACTAACATTTATCTCTGTTTTTTGCAATCTTGACATGTTCATGTCTTTTTTGCGCTGTGAATCGAGAATCTTGGTTTGTTGAAAGTGGTCTTTTTTGTTACAAAACATAGTTATTTTATTGCTGTTAACTTGTTAAGAATTGTTACTTGTTACTGGTTTAGCTTTTCAAGCTGTTCATGTGTTGAGTCAATGCATTGTCAATACACCATGTGCTATTAATCATAGAATTTCTCTTGTGTTGAATACACAGTTAAGTAAATCATAACTTGCAGTCTTAAGTTGTGCTTCACTTAAGATGTAAAAGCATTTTTGTTTTTATTTAAGCTTTGTAATTGCATGTACCTTGCTTTATCATGCTTATGGAAAACAGTGTGATAAGAACTGTTACAACTGTTGTCCCAGGTGCTTATTTTCACTTATGAATCATTTGCTCTGATCTTATTGGTTGATCTGTAGATATCAGTGTTAAATAAATCCTTTAAAATGATTCTTGAACATTGCTGAAGTCTGCTCTCTAAAGTTTTGATTCATTCCTCTGCAATGAAGTCTAGTGTTTGCTTTGCTGGCTGTGGCTGTGGGTATGTAGAGCTCTCTTATTATGTCAATTGTTAGTTTCTGCCTACACAATGACCTGTAAGATTCCTTTGTGTTTAAGATTAATATGAGACTTAAATGTTGATCGATCAGATAAAACAGCAAATATGATTGTTTGAAACATCATTTCAAGCAATCAGTTACAAAAGACACAACAAGCTTTAAACAGTGTTTTGGATTGCTTTATTTTGCGCACTTTGTGAACAATTAATCTCTTTTTATGAAGCTTGCAGTGCAGGTGATAAAATCATTGGAGGTTATGAATGTTCACCCAACTCCCAGCCCTGGCAAGTCTACCTTACTTATAGTAATGGGGAACGCTGGTGTGGAGCATCTCTGATTAATGAAAGATGGGTTGTTTCTGCTGCTCATTGCTACGTTTCGTGAGTAAATCATACATTTTCAGTGTTGAGTGTAATGCATTACTAAGAAATTAATTACTATAATTTAAAAACTTTTCCCTTGAAAAAGCAAGGGATTACTCTTAATGTTTTTGTATTTTAATTACAGTTATGATGTAATTGCATTAAATATAGACTAGAACAATTCTGTATAAAACAATGTAACATCAAAAGTTATTGTCTAATGTCAAAATGTACATTTCGTTATCTAGTCTATCATTATCTTTCATGTCTATCTTTGTACTGTTGAACTGGTCAAGGTTGATATGGGATTTAGAGTAATTAGTATTAATTATTATTTTAAATCCCGTATCATGCAATATTTTTTTAAAGAGAGTAATTAGTACAGTTATCTAATTACACTGTCGAAGATGTAATTAGTAGCTAGTGATTAATTTCTTCTTTTAGAGTAACTAACCCAACACCACTTTTTATGTTGAACTTCATCAGCAACTTTTTAATAACAACTAATAGCAGTTGCATGTTAATATGTGCATTGTGAATGTATACACTGAAAATGATGATGGTAAATGTAACAGATGCAGATTTCTGAGAAAAAAAAGTTACACATTTAATTCTGTAATAAAGATGAGAGTACATTAATCAATCCATATTAAGTAGGCAATTTTGCTGATAAAAACATGTTGAGTTCCTTGTCAAATAGAGCTTCTCGTCTTACTGTCCACCTGGGAGAGCACAATGTGTACATTGAAGAAGGCACAGAGCAGAGGATCGGGGCAGAGAAAGTGATTCCTCACCCGAAATACAATGATTTTACATATAACAATTATTTCATGCTGATCAAGCTGAAGGAGCCTGCCATCTTTAACCAGTATGTGCAGCCAATCTCTCTGGCGACCAGTTGCTCTTCTGCAGGGGAGCAGTGCTTGGTTTCTGGATGGGGCAATCAGATCACTACTGGAGGTGAGATGGCTTAGTAATGAAAATCTTTTGTGTTATAAAACAGTTCCAATCTTTAAATTCGATTGATTGAGTGGCAGTATATGATATTTGATCCAAAGGCAATGATATGTCGTCCATCATCGCTAGAACTATTGTATCACTCTGTTTGTGTTCCAGACAGACTGTTGGTCTGTGTATGACTCTTTCTGTTCTTATACTCTTTTTCCAGTTGACTATGCTTCTGTGCTGCAGTGTTTGAATTTGCCTGTACTGTCAAGGTCGCAGTGTGAGGGTGCATATGGATGGCAAATAACTGAAAACATGTTCTGTGCTGGATTCATGGAGGGAGGCAAAGACTCATGTCAGGTATGTCATTGACAGTCGTCTTTTTTATGTCTGTTAAATAGTTTAATACAAAATCACAATTTTCTTCTTTTCTTTTTCTAAATTATTCTCAGGTTGATTCTGGCGGTCCTGTGGTGTGCAATGGGGAACTGCGAGGAGTTGTTTCCTGGGGTTATCGCTGTGCTCAGCCTGGCTATCCTGGGGTTTATGTTGAGGTTTGCCGCTACGCTGACTGGGTCAAGTCCACCATAGCTAACAATTAACTGTTTGTCCAGTTGAGCTGGACCTTTTGATTACAAATATTTTTTTCTGAAATATCTGTGATTAAATTCAGCTTTGAACAAATAAAAGTGTTTCTGTCTATTTGTTTTATATGGATATAGTATTTCTGTCATGACAACTCTGAAGATTTTTAGCATAATAATGGATATGACAATGTTAATATATTTGGTCTCGGCGGAACAGATCTGCTATGCTTCTGCTGCTGAATTGCAGCTGCTGTTGATTATTGCTGCTGCAGAGCAAGTACAGGAACTTGCTACTGCCAGTACATATGCTTATATGCTGCTGTGTGTATGCAAGACAAGGCATACTGCTGCTGCACAAATAGGATATATAAAAATGATCCATAGCAGATCTATACAGGTGGAGCTGGGTTCAGCCATGCATGTCAATATCCATGGGGGGATATTGATAAATCTTTTGCCTCTGCTGTGGCATTCGTGAACCATCAGGAAATGCACAAGCAGAGGTCCTTCTGGTGTGATACATGTACTAAAGGTTTCAGAAATTCAGAGGGATTGGAAAGACACTTGCGTGGCCATGACAACAAAAAACACACATGCAACATCTGCCAGAAGTCCTTTCGGGTTCCAGCCGAACTTCGGTACCATTACAACATTCACACTGGTGCCAGGCCTTACACATGTGATCTTTGCCACAAGAGGTTCTCGCAATTAGGAAATCTAATTACCCATCGGAAGAAACACCTGGAGGTCTTTAAAGAAGGAGAAGATGTTCCCCTCAGGAGGAAGGACACTGGTTTTAGAGGAAAGAATAGAGTGTCAGTTATGGAAAAAGTCATTTTAGAAGAAATGGAGATCTTCAATCGAGAGAAAAAGGATCCAGTGGTAGAAGACAGTGATGAGAAAATCAATGCCAAAAATGCTACTTTACCTGAGAGTGATTCATCTGACTCCTCATCGGGTGAAAAGCAAAAACATTTAAATGAGGCACAGGAAGATGATTTGCAAGTACAGGAAGTTGAGGGGGACTGGGAGTGTGTTGAATGTGGTGCACATTTCATTGGGGAGTCTGAGCTTCACATGCATTATATGAAGCATGCAAGTGGGGAAGTTTGATACACAGTATGCTTATTACTAATGGCATTTTGTGTGACTTGCTCTTTACTTAATAACTTAATGTTTCAGTGACCAAAGTCAGTCTTGATGAGACCCAAGTCTATTAGATGGCTTTAAAATGCAATAATATAATCTTTGTAGGGCTTGGGTGATGTTGGTTTAATCTCAATACTGCCTTATTTTCCTTTGGATACCTTGTATTTTATCGCTTAATCTGAAAATGGTGTATTTTAGACACTGTTATCTGCGAGTCCTTAATTCAGTAAGAAATGGAATTTGACACTAACATTTATCTCTGTTTTTTGCAATCTTGACATGTTCATGTCTTTTTTTTGTGCTGTAAATCGAGAATCTTGGTTTGTTGAAAGTGGTCTTTTTTGTTACAAAATATAGTTATTTTATTGCTGTTAACTTGTTAAGAATTGTTACTTGTTACTGGTTTAGCTTTTCAAGCTGTTCATGTGTTGAGTCAATGCATTGTCAATACACCATGTGCTATTAATCATAGAATTTCTCTTGTGTTGAATACACAGTTAAGTAAATCATAACTTGCAGTCTTAAGTTGTGCTTCACTTAAGATGTAAAAGCATTTTTGTTTTTATTTAAGCTTTGTAATTGCATGTACCTTGCTTTATCATGCTCATGGAAAACAGTGTGATAAGAACTGTTACAACTGTTGTCCCAGGTGCTTATTTTCACTTATGAATCATTTGCTCTGATCTTATTGGTTGTTCTGTAGATATCAGTGTTAAATAAATCCTTTAAAATGATTCTTGAACATTGCTGAAGTCTGCTCTCTAAAGTTTTGATTCATTCCTCTGCAATGAAGTCTATTGTGTTTGCTTTGCTGGCTGTGGCTGTGGGTATGTAGAGCTGTCTTATTATGTCAATTGTTAGTTTCTGCCTACACAATGACCTGTAAAATTCTTTAGTGTTTAAGATTAATAATTAATGTTGATCGATCAGATAAAACAGCAAATATGATTGCTTGAAACATCATTTCAAGCAATCAGTTACAAAAGACACAACAAGCTTTAAACTGTGTTTTGGATTGCTTTATTTTGCGCACTTTGTAAACAATCAAACTCTTTTTATGAAGCTTGCAGTGCAGATGATAAAATCATTGGAGGTTATGAATGTTCGCCCAACTCCCAGCCCTGGCAAGTCTACCTTACTTATGATAATGGGCAACGCTGGTGTGGAGCATCTCTGATTAATGAAAGATGGGTTGTTTCTGCTGCTCATTGCTACGTTTCGTGAGTAAATCATACATTTTCAGTGTTGAGTGTAATGCATTACTAAGAAATTAATTACTATAATTTAAAAACTTTTCCCTTGAAAAAGCAAGGGATTACTCTTAATGTTTTTGTATTTTAATTACAGTTACTTATGATGTAATTGCATTAAATATAGACTAGAACAATTCCATATAAAACAATGTAACATCAAAAGTTATTGTCTAATGTCAAAATATACGTTTTTAATGTAACCTTCACTATCGTTATCTAGTCTATCATTATCTTTCATGTCTATCTTTGTACTGTTGAACTGGTCAAGGTTGATATGGGATTTAGAGTATTTAGTATTAATTTTTTTTTTTAAATCCCTTATCATGCAATATTTTTAAAAAAAGAGTAATTAGTACAGTTATCTAATTACACTGTCGAAGATGCGATTAGTAGCTAGTGATTAATTTCTTCTTTTAGAGTAACTAACCCAACACCACTTTTTATGTTGAACCTCATCAGCAACTTTTTAATAACAACTAATAGCAGTTGCATGTTAATATGTGCATTGTGAATGTATACACTGAAATGATGATGGTAAATGTAACAGGTGCAGATTTCTGAGAAAAAAAAGTTACACGTTTAATTCTGTAATAAAGATGAGAGTACATTAATCAATCAATATTAAGTAGGCAATTTTGCTTATAAAAACTTGTATTAGAGTAAGTATTAGCCCAGTAATATATGAGTTCCTTGTCAAATAGAGCTTCTCGTCTTACTGTCCACCTGGGAGAGCACAATGTGTACATTGAAGAAGGCACAGAGCAGAGGATCGGGGCAGAGAAAGTGATTCCTCACCCGAAATACAGTGATTTTACATATAACAATGATTTCATGCTGATCAAGCTGAAGGAGCCTGCCATCTTTAACCAGTATGTGCAGCCAATCTCTCTGGCGACCAGTTGCTCTTCTGCAGGGGAGCAGTGCTTGGTTTCTGGATGGGGCAATCAGATCACCACTGGAGGTGAGATGGCTTAGTAATGAAAATCTTTTGTGTTATAAAACAGTTCCAATCTTTATTCGATTGATTGAGTGGCAGTATATGATATTTGATCCAAAGGAACTATTGTATCACTCTGTTTGTGTTCCAGACAGACTATTGGTCTGTGTATGACTCTTTCTGTTCTTATACTCTTTTTCCAGTTGACTATGCTTCTGTGCTGCAGTGTTTGAATTTGCCTGTACTGTCAAGGTCGCAGTGTGAGGGTGCATATGGATGGCAAATAACTGAAAACATGTTCTGTGCTGGATTCATGGAGGGAGGCAAAGACTCATGTCAGGTATGTCATTCACATATTCTTCTTTTTTATGCCTGTTAAATAGTTTCATACAAAATCACACTTTTCTACTTTTCCTAACTATTCTCAGGGTGATTCTGGCGGTCCTGTGGTGTGCAATGGGGAACTGCGAGGAGTTGTTTCCTGGGGTTATGGCTGTGCTCAGCCTGGCTATCCTGGGGTTTATGCTGAGGTTTGCCGCTACACTGACTGGGTCGAGTCCACCATAGCTAACAATTAGTTGTTTGTTCAGTCGAGTTGGTCCTTTTGATTACAAATTAAAATTTTTCTGAAATATCTGTGATTAAATTCAGCTTTGAACAAATAAAAGCGTTTCTGTCCATTTGTTTTATATGGATATAGTGTTTCTATCATGACAGCTCTGAAGATTTTTAGCATGGTAATGGATATGACAATGTTAATATGTTTAGTCTTGGTGGAACAGATCTGCTACGCTGCTGCTGCTGCTGCTGCTGAATTGCAGCTGCTGTTGATTATTGCTGCTGCAGAGCAAATACAGGAACTTTCTACTGCCAGTACATACGCTTATATGCTGCTATGTGTATGCAAGACAAGACATACTTCTGCTGCACAAATAGGATATATAAAAATGATCCATAGCAGATCTATACAGGTGGAGCTGGGGATGTTGGAGGGTTTTTAGAGGAACTCTGAAAGCGTGCTGCAAACTGCTATAGAGGGTATGCATTGACGTCACTTTCCCGCCGAAACACACTCCCTCAGCTGGACTGAGTGGCAAAAGAACCTGACTGGATTTAATAGGGGAAACTGCGAAAACGCGAGTAAAACAAATGATTACACTAAAGGATGGGCTCGAAATTGTTCCTTATAACATGTCAAAGAAACATAATCCATGGATATTGACATGCAGCCAGGCACATTTATATGTGCCTGATTTCGACGCTGGGGAAATATATAAATCTGCCTGTGAACACTTTATATAACTACATTATAGGTAGGTCTAAATCGGAGTGATCACTTATATCAATGTTATATATATCGTCATATCGTCAAGCCCTAAAACTTGTATAGTTTTTGTCAGTTGTGATAGAAATATTTTGTCAACATGAAATGTACAGAAAATGCAGACTAAGGATGCTCAGGTCAAAGACCAGTCATGTGATTAGCTTAGATCATTACAAACCAATCACCAGAACAAATCACAGTAAAGAAGACATTGATTTTTACTCAACTGTAAGACTTAAATGTACATGTATCTTTCTATTCATTGAGACTCACTCAGTTGTTTTGACCAGTGGTCTCCCGGCCGTGAATAAAACTTCATTTCTACAAAGAGCAACTTAGAAGTCGTGTCAGGTATATGCTGCGCAGCTAAGAAATAGAAGATCCTACGCTCAAAAGACAACAAAAGTAACAGCCAGTGTTATTGAGGTAGTGAAAGTAGTTTCTCGACAGGACGCCGTCACCATACTTCAGGGAAGTATTGTAAGTATTCAGGAATTCAGGGAATTACCTCGAGATACTGTAGTATTATATTAAAAACTAGGAGTTGTTTAAATTGTCAGTGGTGAAGTCAGATTTGTATTGAGAATTTCCATGACACAGTGTTTATTTAAAAACACTCAATTATGCAGAATATAAGATGGTAAATATTTAATTGATGAGTTGTCAACACAATATATAACAATACAATATATATACTATGATTTTACCCTAAAATCCAACATTTTGACACAAAATGATATCTGCAAATCCATGTTTCTCTGCCCAGTTGCTTCTTTTTTCTGTAACTTTCGGCAGTCTGTAAAAATATACCTCAGATTTCTTGTCAAATCTATTTGTACAGTCAATCGCAAAGCTCTTTCCCGTTTTGGATGTGTTTTGTGTGTTTATCGCGGCATTCACGCTGAAAACCAATGCTGCCACTTAGTCTTTTTGCCACTCAGCGGGCGTAACCGCAGTCATAACAGTCGACGGTGACGTCACGTGCATACCCTCTATAGTGAATGCTAAACAGCCATTTAAATGTTGTGAGCAGCAAGCTCATTGGCTACAGATGCAACATGAACCAATCAGCTGTGCCAAGTAGTTAACACTGAGAATGAATGAATGAATGAATTAATGAATGAAAAATTTGACATTTGGGGTATGTTTATTTATTCAGTGTAAGGAAAGCACTTTGAACATTTAATTTTTTATTTTTTTTGCTACACACTCGAGAACATAGTCTCATTATGTCCTTGAAATTTTCTTTTTACCCTTGAATGTAAGAGTATTTTAAAGGAAAATGCCTCAGTGACTTTTAAATTCAATTTTTTTTTTTCTGAAGTTGTTGTAGGGAGAAAGAAACATGGCTGATAAAATTAGAGTAATGTTACAGATATCCCCTAAACAAAACAGTTTTTTTAAATTACACTTAAAAATTGTAAATGTGTATTATTCCTTTAAATGCCATTAGAGCTCTACAGTGTAACTGATGCACTTGGAACAACTCATCTGAGAGCGATTCACCTGACACAAGTGGCTCTGATTCATCAGACTCCTTATCAAATGAAGAACAAGATCATTTAGATGAGACATAGAATGAGTTAATGGAGGGAGAGCTGGGAGTGCCATTTCATTGGGGAGTCTGAGCTTCATAATCAATGAATGAAGCATGCTAAAGAGGAAGTTTGATAAATGCTCATTTTTAGACATCATGTGCCTAAAATACTATGCATCATGCAGTTCAATATTCAGGGATGTATCATGATGACTTCCTGCATGGTCTCCTTTTGTGTAATTACTTACTCTGACAGTCTTGATGACACATGACTACTGGATAATAATATGTTTTCCCTTTCTAATTTTTGGCACTTGAATTATTTTTGTTTAATCACTGGATTGCCTGATTTGGCTTTCCTTTGGACCCCTTGTGTTAACTGTGTAGTTGAGACCTTGGCCTTGGTTTAAGCATTAATATCTGATATTAACATATATCACTACTTTAAATTAGCTAACTATTATTTAGATTTTTTTTTTTTTTTTTTTTTTTTTGTACTGATTGAACAGTTAAACATACCTAATAAAGATTTTCACTGTCTGAAGTTGTGCTTCACTCAAAAAGTAAAATACCACTTAACATAAATATATTATTTAAATATTAATGGGAACAAAAAATCATTGTGCACTTTAATTTAATATATTAATTTAATCCTCCATATCGATGATTGTGTGACTGGATAATGTTAATTATTAAATCAACAATGGAACAAAACAAAACATGGGTTTAAAGACGTTTATTGATTATTGACATGCAGAAGGTTAAAGGATATCAGAATAGATGTTGTTCCCCTAACTTAACCACATTTTGTTTTCCAAAAAAGTATTTTGATTTCGTTTTTTTTTTTTTTTTTTTTGGCTTCACACAACTTGGAAATCCTAATAAAAACTAATAACTATAGGGGAAAAAACATTAAAGAGGCTTTAAAGAAGGATAAGGTGTTCAACTTGGGAGAAAGGACAATCGTTTTAAGGGAAAGAATCAAGTATCAGAAAATTATTTTAGGGGCGATTAATGGTTTTGATCAAGAAGAATCCAGAGGAAAATGGTGATAAGAAAGATGGATGACAACTATACCTCCTCTTCATCTGACAGGGAATCATCTGACTCTAGTGACTCCAAGTCATCAGATGAAAAACAAGAGCAGTTAGATGAGGCACAGAAAAAGAATTTACAACAGAAAATTGAGGGGGACTGGGAGGTTTTTCAAAATGGGAGTCTGGGCTTCATATGCATTATATAAGCCATGCAAGTGGGAAAGATTCATATATGCTTATTTTTATATGCTCATTCACACTACGTTTGGACAAGGCCATTGAAGATTCATCTGACTGCAAGATATCGCAAGGTATTCCTTAACACCTGAGATTTATACATTTAAAAAACCAAGGCTATGGCGGACATATTTGCTTTTTCATTGTGTATTATTGGTTGGGTTGTGTTCATATTATGCACAGCTCAGTGATGTATTGTGATCGCTTGGCAGTTTTCCTTTTGTAAGATTTATTTGTATAATAATAATAATAATAAGTTTTATTTATATAGTGCCTTTCCAGGGCTCAAGGACGCTTTACAATGTACATTTAACAAAGAAGAGACAATACGAGTAGACAATGATGAAAAGCAATAGAAGATACAGTAAAGGAACATTATATGGACAGGGAAGCATACAGAATAATAGAATCAAGCACAATAAATTACAAAACAGGACTTAAGAGACATAACATAACATTCAGAGAACTATTAGTTAATTAAGCAGAGCAATCAATCCATCAAATCAGAGGTATAACATTCAGAAAACAAGTGAGTTTTGAGTAATGATTTAAATTCAGAGATATTATTAACACAACAGAGTGAGCGGGGGAGAGAATTCCAGAGTTTGGGTGCGATAACACTGAATGATCTGTTCCCCAAGAGAGGTGATGCCGAGGGACAACGAGAAGGCCAGAGTCAGAGGAACGTAGTGAGTAAGTCAGGTGTAGGGGACAAGCATGTTACAGGGGGAGCCAATCCAAGCAAAGTTTTAAAAGTGAGCAGGAGAATTTTGAATTTAATATGGTAGGTAACTGGAAGCAAGTGGAGATCATACAAAATTGGGGTGATATGAGCAGAACGCTTGGTATGGGTGAGTATTCTAGCAGCAGAGTTTTGAATGTATTGTAATCTGGAGATGGAGCTGGCAGGTAGACCAATGAAGAGTAGGGCATTGCAGTAATCAAGGCGTGATGATACAAATGCATGGATGACAGTTTCAGCGTCTTTGGTACTGAATGTATGATAATAACTGAATGTATGATAATAACTACATTTTTCAGTGACCAAAGTCAGTCTTGATGACACCCAAGACAATTAGATCTTAAATAATATTATTATTATCATTTGGTATTTAAATGATGTTTTCTTTTGAACCCCTTGAGTTTCCTGTGCATTATCACTTAAAAAAACATTAATACTGTTTCTGAAATTTGCAGAATCTTTCTTTTGTCTGAATGTGAGCACTTTTCCTTTCCTCTACTGCAATGAAGACTATTGTGTTCGCTTTGCTAGCAGTGGCTGTGGGTATGTAGATCTCTCTTCTTATTTATTATTTTTTTTAGTTGTTATAATTTTACACTAACATAGCCTACTTTCTTAGATAGTCTTTAACCTTGATACATACAACATGTTACTGATTCATACATGTTAACTGATAAATATTAAATGGTAAATATGACAGACAAATATCAGAAACATGCACTTTGTGAAAAATTACATTTGATATATTTTTTTTCTTTTTTTTTCTTTTTTTTTTCCAGCATGTTGCACAGGTGATAAAATCATTGGAGGTTATGAATGTTCACCCAACTCCCAGCCCTGGCAAGCCCATCTTACTGCTGACGGGGAACGCTGGTGTGGAGCATCTCTGATTAATGAAAGATGGGTTGTTTCTGCTGCTCATTGCAAGATTCCGTGAGTATATACTATATCCTCATTTTTATTTATTGATTTAATTTTAAAGATGACGGTTCATTAGTCAACCCATCACTGGCATCAGCTTGTAGATTTTGTATATTATTTGAAATGTATAGTGTACAGTTTTTTCTGGATTCAAGAAGTAATCAAAACATTTTTCTTTACCATTTAGCACACTATTGTAGGATTATTTATTATCTGTAACTGTCTTGACATAACCATAATGTCTCTGAGATTAGGTATAAAACCCAAGACTATCTATAAGTCATATGTAGGTACTAGGCAATATTGCTGATAAAAGTTGCATTAGAGCCCATGAGTTCCTTGTCAAATAGAGCTCATCTTACTGTCCACCTGGGAGAACACAACATAACCATTGAAGAAGGCACAGAGCAGCGGATCGGGGCAGAGAAAGTGATTCCTCACCCGGAATATAATCATTTGACATATAACAATGATTTCATGCTGATCAAGCTGAAGGAGCCTGCCATCTTTAACAAATATGTACAGCCAATCCCTCTGGCGACCAGTTGCTCTTCTGCAGGGGAGCAGTGCTTGGTTTCTGGATGGGGAAATCAGAACACTACTGTAGGTGAGATGTCAAGTGATAAAGCTTTTCTTTATTTGCTTTAATAAGTTCAGTTCTTAAAGCATTACATTCAACAATTTAGATATGTAAAAGTTAAAAAGCTTTAATCTTTTTCATATATATATATATATATATATATAGACTGTTGGTCTGTGTATGACTCTTTCTGTTCTTATACTCTTTTTCCAGTTGACTATGCTTCAGTGCTGCAGTGTTTGAATTTGCCTGTACTGTCAAGGTCGCAGTGTGAGGGTGCATATGGTAACAGAATGACTGAAAACATGTTCTGTGCTGGATTCATGGAGGGAGGCAAAGACTCATGTCAGGTATGTCATTGACAGTCTTCTTTTTTATGTCTGTTAAATAGTTTCATACAAAAGTCTTCTTTTCCTTTTCCAAACTATTCTCAGGGTGATTCTGGCGGTCCTGTGGTGTGCAATGGGGAACTGCGAGGAGTTGTTTCCTGGGGTTATGACTGTGCTCAGCCTGGCTATCCTGGGGTTTATGTTGAGGTGTGCCGCTACACTGACTGGGCCAAAAACATCATAGATGACAACTAACTGTTTGTTTAGACTGCATGACTGACAGAATCATTTTCCTTTTTCCTGAAATATCTACAATTAAATTCATCTTTAAACATGCATAGGTGTCTCTGTGTTTAGTTTCTAAATGGACAGTCAGCATGAAACGGAAGTTATGATACTCTTTTCATTAAATGGTTTCTCGAACAAGAAAAAACGTAGGGCAGAACTTGATTTTGTCCATTGGGAATTTATTGAATATGAGGTCTCTGCAGAACAAAAGTGGGCATTTCTGTATTTGTGGGTGTTTTCAAACTGGTGAGTGTTTATATATCATGCAATGAAAATGATCCCTTTCACCCGACCCAACCTCTAAACCCTACCCACACTCTGACGTGGGCAAATCAGGTAACGCTCTCAAAAACACCCCTCTGTTTATGGCCTCGCCCACTGATAATTACTGTCCTGCAGAGACCTGTACTTGAATTTATTGGATCGTTGTGGTTTGCTATTGGTTGATGTCATGTGAGTGACAGGTTGTCCCCATGTGATCCCTGAAATAAACTAATATTTATTTTAAAGGGATAGTTCACCCAAAAATGAAAATTATCCCATGATTTACTCACCATCAAGCCATAGGTGTTTATGATCTTCTTTCAGATGAACATAATCAGAGTTATAACAACCCTTTGACGTGTACGATCACACCGGTGTGATCAGTCTTGGCTGGTCCCTGGAGCGTATGAGCTGCCAAATTTGAATGTGCTTGCGCGCTTTGGCTTGGGCCAAGCCAGAGACAGACGCGCTCAGCGCTTTTCATATCACAGATATGCAGTGTTTTCAACCACATAATGTTTATTTTAGGTTTCAGATCATCAGTCATACAGCGCTGTGGTGTGTTACGTGATAAACAATGACGCGTCACCATGAAAACAATAAAGTGATACGTTCTAAATAAAGGTCGCCTTGAAAAACTCATGCTGGGGGCTCAGCCAGAATATTTTTAAACTTATGTGTGAAAGGGTTAAAAAATATCCTTGCTCTTCCAAGCTTTATAATGGTAGTGAATGGCGCTCCTGATTTTGAAGTCCAAAAAAAGTGCATCCATCCATCATAAAAGTAATTCGTTCGACTCCAGGGGATTAATAAAGGCCCTTTGAAGCGAACCGATGGGTTTTTGTAAGAAAACCCATCACTGTAAATCATGGGATAAATCATGAGTAAATCATGGGATCATTTTCATTTTTTGGGTGAACTATCCCTTTAAGGACTACAACATTCTATTTTTCTGAACTACAACTCCCACATAGAGTCTGTGCGTGACGTCACACAACCTGCATCCTAGTGTTGTGATATGGCGATCTCGCATAAAGCCCATTTGATAAAGGCGCAACCAATATGTTATCAAGAAAATACTGAGTAGAAATGATGCTGGGAGGAAGAAAAAACAAAATCGGTGAGTTTGGGGCTTATATTAGTTAATACAGCGCTATGCAGTCATGCCTTTATGGCTGTGCACACAACCACGCAAAGACACGCGCCATATAACAGGCAGTTTTACACACAATGGGTTAGAACAGCAAATCCTCATATTAGCGAAACACTGAAGGATCTAACCACTGCACGAGTGAGAGTACACAGCTATATTCTTGTAGTCATGTTTATTTCGACTTCTCTTTCCTTCCTTGTTCAGCTTATTTTGACCCTGCACAGTGGGCTGTGTCCTGTGTCTCAAAACCTAGTGGTGATGCTCCTTCATAGATAGCAGACTTGTGACATCAGTAACCACTTGCACTCACTGGGTTCTTTGTATCATACACCATACTTAGACGACTACTACATTCATTTGTTACAGTTTGATTGATTGAACGCTGAGAGTGCTGGTATAGTCCAAAATCACTTTTCACTGTTGTCACTCTGCTTGTATGTGTTGTATGTGTACCAGATAGGCTGTCAGTCATTACATCGATACACCAGTACAGTAGATTAAAATTTTGTAAATAAAGTGATAAATTCTGTGTTTTTTTTTTTTTTTTTTTGCATAAACAAAGCACTTGTGTTATAAAATTAATGTTAAACCACTGGATTACTTTTGATTACTTTTATGATGACTTTACTACCTTTCTGGGCCTTTAAAGTGGTAGTTATATAGGCTGTCAATGGAGGGACAGAAAGCTCTCAGATTTCATTAAAAAGATCTTCATTTGTGCTCTGAGGATGAACGAATGTCTTACGGGTTTGGAACGACATGAGTAATTAATGACAGAATTTTCATTTTTGGGTGAACTAACCCTTTAATTTATTCAACCGATTCGATCAAAAATGCTGATTCATTCAAAAGTTGATTGTAGACGCAGCGGTTGGATTCTGCTTTTGCTTCTGCTTTTTTCAGAACTGTCTTCGTTAGTGGAGCAAAATATGCCAAATTTACTCTGCAAAAGTGGAACCGATGCACTTCTGAACTGGCTCTGACAGTTTAATGCTGCTCAATGGTGGCGTAAATGCATTTACACAGCAATTTCAACTATATAGTATAGGCTACTTTTATAGGGCTTAAGGTGGGTCAGAGCAGGCATAATTTATTCTGACTTTTATGCAGCGTTACATAGAAATTTAAGCAGGCACAGAGCAGCCTTAACTTAGCTGTGTAAAGATGTCCTATAAAACCGGTATCGTACTGCTGTTCTAAATATCAGCATGGCTATGATTGCTTGTGGTCATGATTAGTAAATAAAATGCAACCATGATATTACTTATTTCATGGTATTAAAAGAATATATTGTGCTCAAAATGTATACTTTTAATTCATGAACTTAGTTGCATCTTTTCATTATGGGGACCAGGAAGTATAGGACCTAAATATAAAAGAAGTCTCACAGGTTTGAAAAAAGAAATTTGTAGTTAATAGGGGAAGGCCCTGTTTCTGAGTGTGAACAACCAGTTAGATGCTTAGCCAGGGAAAAAAGAGTAGCAGAGAAATACGACAGAGGCCATGGCAAGATTATAGAAACATGCAAATAAAAAGTTTTTACTTGACCACTTACTGTTTTGTTAACATTAATACATTTTTTGTGCAGTTCCTTAATAAGTTAGGCTGATTATTCACAGAGTAATCAAAATCTAATTGTTTATTTAATAAAATGTATTTACATTTAAATATGTAGGGGCTTGTTTAAAAAATAGGTGGGGTTAAATTATCTTGTCAAGTTTGCAATTACATAAAGCAATTTAATTTTGTCGCTTTATGATATTTAGATGAAAGATTAATATTAAAGACCCACTTTATTGGAAGGCTGTTCAAATATATTTAAGAAGCTTAGTTATGACTGGGCTTAATAGACTCACTTCTTTTACCATGCTAATGATTAATGATATTTACATAGTACAATCATACCATTTTGGCAGGTTCAAAATTGTATGGTGCATTATGACATGGGATGTGGTTTTATGTTTTAGTGTCTTCCTCTTATCTTTGTTAGTTAATCTGCATAATTTCTTTCTCTTTTAGGAGAACTTTAGAGATCTGAGTCCAGTTGTACATTGAGTTTCACATCAGAAACATCATGGAATATGCTAATGACCCACTCAGTGAACCATCTGCTCCTGAAGCAAATCTGCACAACGAGCACCTTTCACTTTCAGACCAACTGTCTCCTTTGGAAGCACCATTAGATAGTATTGTACATGGAATAGAGGCTACAGAAAGTACAGATCAAACCAGTGGTCTTGAGTTGAAACTGGACCTCTATGTCCCAGCACCACCAATAATAGAACCTATAACCCCTGTAGAGGAAACAGTGGAGCACTGTGCTTTTCCTGTGGCAACACAAGAGGACAGCACACAACCTGAAGCCGTTACAGAGGAAACCGATGAAACGGCTGATGTTGAAGGCTTGCATTGTGAAAATCAGTCAAGTCTGGCTGAGTCGAGTACAGATACTGTGACAGAAGTGGAATGTGAGCATGCATCCAATGAATCAGGCTCATCAGACTGTAATGCTGCAAGTTGTGTGCTTGAAGAGCCCATAAGCTCCAGTGAAACACCAAAAATGTGTGCCAACATTAAATCATCAACTGGAGGTACAGTACACAATGCCGACAGAAAGAACATCCCTCCAAAGAAGGACAAATTTAACCCTCTGAAAATTGACATGGCCAAAGTAATACCTCTCACCTGTAAGTTCTTCTACGCTTATGTGTGTATTCCTAGAAGAGCCATTATTATGGTCCTCATATATTTATAAATGTTTGAAATCAAAATTGATTTAATTTCCTTAAAGCATGTTACTGGTCGTATTTTGAAGAGTTCATTTGTGCATTTATTTATTTATTTATTTTTGACATGGTAATCTTTAATCAAAATGTCATAACTAGCTCTTTCTGTGATTCACTTCACTCTGCTGAAATTAACCCAACCATTTTCAAATATTTCCATTCCAGTATGCAATGCTTGCTTTTCACAATACGATCAACAACCAATGGATAAAATCAAGTCTCACCCAACAATTTTTTATTTATTTATTTTTTACTCGATAGCCATTTTACTTAGAAAATGTCATAATTGCGGTAATAATGTTTTTAGCTACAGTTTCATGCCAGCATTAAGCTAAGGATCATTTTTTTGCTCTACTTATTTATTTTCTAATATGGATTGTTTTGTTTTTCATGCTGATTTCTAGCATCCCAGCTCTCACTACAATGCCTAGAATGTCACATCATCTTCAGTGACTCCAAAAGCAAAGATCGGCACCTTAAAATGAGCCACCCTGAAGAGTATCAGCAGTGCATTCTGGGAGATGTCCTCTTTACTTGCTATGTTTGTGATCAGCATTTCACCTCCTCCACAGAGCTCATGGCCCATCAGCGCACACACACTGGTAATGAGCGGTTCAAGTGCCCGTTCTGTAGTGAGGCCTTCTACCAATCCTGTGAGCTAACAAGTCACAAAAAAAAAGTTCACTACAGCAAACATGGATACACCTGCTCAGAGTGTGACAAGCCTTTCAAAACCTTTACTTTGCTCAGATACCACCAACGGGTACACTCAGCGGAAAAGCCATATGTTTGCTCACACAAACACTGTGGTAGAAAGTTTTCTGCATCCAAGTCTCTTCAGAATCACTTAGAAAAACATCAAAAAGAAGATGCCAAGGGTGACCAGACAAATGCTTCAACCACCACAAAGAAAAAGAGAACTAAAGGTAAATGACCAAAATCTTGCTTTTTATTTAGTTTGATTAGACATTAAAAATGAGATTGCTGAGAGTTTTATTAGAGATTCTGAGGTGAAATGAAGAATACTGCTCTTGAAACAGGCTTTTTACATTGTAGGGATGCACTGATATTACAATTCTGGATGATACTGATAAGCCCATAGTCAGTTTCATGTTATTGCTGAAGACTGATATTACATTTCTGTACTATTTTGTCAAAATAAATTAAAAATAAAACACTGAAAAGTGAAGGTAACCTTATATACAATGTATAACTCAAACTCTAATATCTGCTGATATGGTATCTGTGGTATCTTTGTATTGTTCATCCCTATATTATACTGTGCTTTCATCACTCACTTTAGAGATCAAACATGATTAGAAGGATTGTTAAATGAGAATGTTGCTGTGCTGACCATTTGATTTATTTATACTTTTAATTTTGTTTTTCTGCAGGAACAAATGAGCGGAAATTCCCATGCTCACAGTGCGGTGCAGTCTTCAAGACTTCCAAATCACATCTTCTTCACATCAAAAATAAACACTCTAAAGAGTCACAAAGTAGTATTGTGTTGGTGCCACAGCCAAAACCACCTGGACTTACTATGACACAGACAGCAAATGGACAACCACCGACTCTGCTCATGGAAACTGTCGGACCAGCACCACAGCAGATGGACAAGCTGGATGCTGAGCAAATTAAAAGACTAATTGAGAAACTTGGAAATGTACAGAAAGTCAATCAGTTGGTTATATTGCCTTTGCAGCCACAAAGCTTTGGGTTACCCCACCCTCAACCATTAATGCAACCATTACATGTGAATTTTACTCAATCAACCATTCAGCCAACACAATGTGAGCAATCTAACACAGGCCCATCAAAAGCAGAGCAAATTAACCTCCACGTGTCAGCAGAGATGGGAGATTTGCAACAAAAGGAAACTGTTCTTTTACAAGAGGAAACCATTATTTCACCAGAAAACTCAGAGACCCAAGTAGCACCTGTTGAACTGACACAAACAGAGGTTCAAATGCAAATGGATGAAATTCACCTTGAACTTATACCAATACAGACTGAAACTTCGGTTTTGCTGGATCAAACACCTTTACAGGATGAAGCGTCACAAAATGACTTGGTTCATGAGCTGTCGCATACAGCAGAGGAACATATTCCAGTCACTCAAGGCATTGCAGCTTTGGAAACAAACAGTGAACCACCTTTAATTCCTCAACCTGAAACAGCAAATTCTCATCATGTGGAGGAGGACAATGTGCCGGTCGACACAGTAACATCTGAGCAGACCGTTACCAATGCAGAGACACCATGTCCTACACAAATTCAAGATTCAACAGACTTGTCAGTGGAATCAGACTCACAGGTGGTAAGTGAACAGGATGATGTAGGCAAATTAAGTGAGCCTCAAGAACTTCAGCAAATCCAAGCTCAAAAGGACCAAGTTGAGTCAGAGAAAGATCCATCCATGGTGGAACCACAATCTCAGCCGGATTCCCTCAACAGTGTGCAGAACAACACCTTAATTGACATACAACAAAGCTCTGTGCCTAAACCAGACCAGACTATTTTACAGGATTGCCCTTTTGTTCAGAAGAAACTTCCAACGAAGAAAAAAAGATCTAAGAAACAATTGGCTGACAAACTAGAGACTAAGAAAGCAAGTAAAGTATGTGATGGCCAGGTAACATCAACCAAAAAAGGTAATACTTCATCAAAAGTGATTACTAAGAAAAAAGAAAAGACAAAGAACAAAAAGCTTGTTGTCAGATTTGGACCAAGCGAGAAGAAAAAATCCTCTAAACCGAAGGTAACATCTAAAACGAAACAAAACCAGAACCAGCAAATTAGTGATCAAGACCAAGTGCATATATTGTCTCAGCATGACGATAAATTGGATTTTAACCAAAAAGTGCAAAAAGATAAAAAAGTAAAGGGGGTTGAAAGTCCTTCGGGAGTAGCAGTGAAGTCAACAGGTGAAATGAATAATGCAACAGACACTGTTTTGGTGGCACCAGAAGCAACACAACAAGGGAAACCTCAGAAGAGAAAAATGAAGAATAAGAACAATTTGGTCAAGAAGGCACAGTCTGTCCAGGAGGTTCAACAAGATGAAACACTTGTACCTGTGCGAAAGAAAAAGAAGCAGGGCAAAACATCTGAAGACGACTGTCCCAAGAAACCCAAAGTTAGAAAGACCCAAAATAATAATTTTCAGAAGAATACCCTCAAATTACCAAAGCATAAGGTCACACAGGCAAAATCCAAACCTGATGTTCCAGACCTGCCTGAAATAGAGAAGCAAGCTCTGCTCTTATTAAAAGGTCACAAGCAGCCTCAGCTGAAAGTACACAAGTTAGATGCTACTGAACTTGAGAAATCACCACCAAGCAAATGTGATAAAAAGGTACTGCAAAAAACAAAAAATGCATCTAGTAAATCCTTGAATGTAGCACGCCAGAAGAAAGCAAAATCAGTTGAAAATAAATTGGTGGAGTATCAAGGAGAGCCCTTTTCTTTTGAAATGCCCTCTGTTGAGAACAACGATGGTTCTGTGTCTACAAAGCCCAAAATTGTACGAAAACGCAAAGCTCCTACAAAAATAGACCAGGAAATTGCATTGAGCCCTCCATATTCTCAACTTACTCTTGGGTGCCAGGACTGTGGGAAGACATTCTCTGAAGTGTCTGCTTTACAGGAACACATGGCAGCCTGGCACTCTGCTGGAAAGGTGGCCTTCCCAGATGAGACAATTGTTGCTAAAAAACGAGTCATGAGCTCTAGTCCTAATGAAAAATATATTTCACCTAATGTATTTGAAATTCATGTTGCAACAGACTGGGATATGGAGACTGAGGTGGGGGAGATTGGGGGAGAAAGACTATCATTCCCAGCTTTAAGCCCATCTCCTTCTTTGACACTTGCTTCTGGTGGTGTTGAAGGAAGGCAACAGGAAGAAGACAAAGATGTTGAAGGAATTGTTCCTGGACCTGAGCAACCTCCAGAGAAAAATCCTTTAGAAGTTTGCAAGATCCCTTCACAGATGTCTACCCCAGCCTTAGTCAAAACTATTGTGCCCCAGGAGCTAACTGAAAATGCTAGTGAGAGTGTGTCAGAAAAAGAACAGAGCAATGAGGTTGGGACCATCACAGAAACTTCTTGCACTGAGCTCAAAGATGCATTGGAGGAGGAAATTAAAGAAGAACTGCCCTTAGGGGTTAATTTAGTCATGGTTGGAGACCAAAATGAGGACGAGAACCATAACACTCAGATAAATAACATTTCTGGTGTCTCTCAAGAGAATGAAAATGAAGTAAGCAATCCATGTTCTCAACCTCAAGAGTCTACTAATGAAGTATTAACTCAAAAAGTTCTTACTGAGCCAGAGATAAAGCAAGAAGAAGAGGAGGTACTTGTACGAAGAGTTGATGATCATAAAAGAGTGATGGGAGGACATTCTGTGAAGAGAGGTAAGAAAGGAGTTGGAAGAAACCAGGGCAAGAGACCGGTTGGAAGAAGAACTAGCACAGAAAACAAAAGTAAAAAGGACATGGACGGAAATAAGGATCCACAAGAATGCCAAGTGCTCTATCATATGTGTGTACTTGATACTCCAGAGAGAAAGAACAAAGAAACGGACAAGAATGGAGTTAATGCCTCTGAAACTTGTCAGCCATCATCTTCTGAGGAGGCTCCTGAGGAACAGGTAGTTTTTGAGTTAGACTCTGTTACCACGAGTGTAATGGACATTGTGAACTCTGAAGATGGATCATTCGAGACATCTAAAGAGCTGGTTAGAGACGGCAGCTCTCCTGGAATCATATTGGAAAAATTCTTGACAGCACGTGAGAGAAATATGGAAAATCCAAACACCCAGAATCAGATTAGACGGGTGAGTGTTTCTGTATGTTTTGCAGACTGTTTAGATGTTGTCCTTCAACATTTGAATATTAACTTTTAAACCCATTTGGAGAGTATTGATTATTTATTGTGTCATGTAAAGTATTGTATTGTGTATCAGAATTGCATAATTTTCTCATTAAAGGCAAACTCCAAGTTGGATACCAGTAAAGTGACTTCAGCTTACACATCTTCTGACATGAAAATAGAAGAACGTTCTTCAAATTTGGCTCACCACAGTCTGATTTCTTCTGAGAGTTGTACGATGCGTGGAGTACAGATGTTTATTGTAAAAGCAGAAGACCACTTGACTACGAATGAGATGTTCCAGCCTTCAGATCCTCACCGTGTTGCATGCCAAGGTCATGATTAGACTTTAACTATTTTTTATTCTATGTTCTAATAGAGCTGTATCAAGAAAATATATTTAATCAGATGTCAAATGTTTGTCTATTTAAACCTTTTATGACCTTTTATTTATTCATATGCTCTTTATTTAACCCTTTCTGCAACATTTTGTCTATTAAAGATTACTTTTTATTCATCTTGCAGATAAGAACAGAGATGGCACCTCTTCAGACTCTCATGTAGTGCCCCTGCAGACCTACAGCAAGCAATGTATATTTTATCCTGTTAAGGAGGAAGAGAGGGAACATTTAGTGGAGCCTCCTCATGCAGAACAGACATGCTTGGATTCGGGGGAGCTTGCAGGTGGGGGACATAATTCTGGATTTTATAAGATTTAAATAATTTAATTGGGAATTATTTGCCATATCAAATACATTTGTTTTGCATGTCATCACTAATCAGTCCCACTCACATCACATAGGGGCTTCATCTAGAATTGAAGAATGTGAGGAAATCAGGGTGGGTTCGGTACAAATGGACATGCAACATCTGTACACAAACTCTGAAGAGGGTAAATAAAAGAATAGCCAGGTTAATGCTTTGATGTGCAGTCTTTTCTGTGAGCTCAGTTTAAAAATATGCTTTATTGTTTTTGTAGGTGATGTTAGTGCTGAACAGCAGAGAACTCAAGACTTTCTAGAATTCCTCTCTGAGAATTCAGACACAGATGATGCCGATAGTGTCCATTCTGAACCAGAAGCTGAAACCATTCTGATGTCCTGTTACCATGGAATACAGAGTAATGGTACAGTACATCAGAAGAGCATAGAGATATGTGGTCCAAGTGGCAGAACGTAAGTATTGTTGGTGTAAGTTAAGATACCAGGTATGCCAAATTACTGTCAACAATCTTTAAAAGCTGTTTTTTTTCCCTTTCCTCTTTAGAAACATGGGTGCCTCTCCAACAAGGCACAAAGAACCAGAGAGGCAGCTCAACTGGAAGCCCATTAACTATTTCAATCAGTATTTTAGTTTGGACACGTGGAATGAAATTGCTGTCTGCACAAGAGAAACATCAAAACTGCCAAACCCTGTTACAGAAAAGGAGGTCGCACAGTATGTGGGAATCCACATTGCAATGGGAACTCTGAAGGTTAGTTATAATATAACTGCATGACAACATTTGAAAAATGGGTCATTCTCAAAAGATGGTGACAAACATTTTCCTTGACATTTCAGTCATGGAAAAAAGATTTATAAATCGTATATATTTAAATATATAAATTGATTTGACTTTATATTGTTTTCGCACATTTTTATTGCTATTATGTGAATTTGTCAAATGCCTTGAACAAAAACCTTGCCTCTACACCATTTTATTGACATTTATTGTTAATTTTTTTTCCTTGGTTAAGCATCAGTGCATCAAGTTATTTTAAAACAATGCTTGTCTCTCGATTTTATTTATTTGTCATGACTAATGTTTAAAAAAATATACAAAAAGTTCTGGAAAATATACTTCTAATGTCAAAGTTAAAAATATGTTATGTTAAAAAAAATGTTACATTAATTTTTTTCATATGGTTCATTTAAATGTAATTTAAATATATAATAATAATATATTCATAATATATTATTTAAAGGGTTAGTTCACCCAAAAATGAAAATAATGTAATTTATTACTCACCCCCATGTCGTTCCACACACGTAAGACCTTCGTTAATCGAACAAAATAATGACTTAAATAGTGATGGCCTATTTCAAAACACTGTTTCATGAAGCTTCGGACCGTTATGAATCTTTTGTGTCAAATCAGCGGTTTGGAGCACCAAAGTCGCGTGATTTCAGCAGTTTGGCGGTTTGACACGCGATCCGAATCATGATTCGACACAAAAGATTCACAACGCTCCGAAGCTTGAAATCGGCCATCACTATATAAGTCGTTATTTTGTTTTGTTGGCGCACCAAAAATATTCTCGTCGCTTTATAATATTAATATTGAACCACTGTACTCACATGAACGGATTTAAATATGCTTTTAGTACATGTCATTGTCAATGTCATTGCTGGCTATGCAGGCCTCACTGAGCCGTCGGATTTCAACAAAAATATCTTAATTTGTGTTCCAAAGATGAGTGAAGGTCTTACGGGTGAGTAATAAATGACATTATTTTCATTTTTGGGTGATCTAACCCTTTAATAATGATAATAGATTTTATTCATATCAGTGGTGTCACCATCTTATTATTGTACTCTTTCATAAACTGCTCATAAAACTAAACTGAGACTCTCTTTCTCTGTTTTCCTACCACAAAGTTTCCCAGCACAAAGCTCTACTGGGAAGACTGCACGCGAGTACCTCTGATCTCCGATGCCATGTCGGCTTCAAGATTCTGCGAGCTCACTCGTAAAGTGAAGCTGGTTAGTTCTGGTGGAGCTTCCACCTGGAGACAAGTAGCGATCAGCAGTCTGAAGAAAGTAATAGAAACCAGCCAGGACAGAGTAATGAAGCGCACAGTAATGAGAATGCACATAACTGTGCAAACTCAAAGACAGATCCTTTGTGGAAGGTTATGCCGTTGATTAGAAGAGTTCAAGACGGTTGTCGGGCATTGAAGCGAAATGGAAGTTATGGGGTCGACCAGTACCCCCTTCCTTTTCAAAGACACCCAACCCATTCTTTACTTCACACAGTTGTCGTAAGTGGTGGAGGGTTGGTTGTGGACTTCAACTTGAGTGCAGATGACTCCAATAGAGAAAATGTAGTTGAGAAAATGGTCTCTAGGGGTAAAGACGGCAATGAAGGGATGGTGTTTCTTTGCAAACCAGAGCTTTCCACACCTTCTATGCTAGAGCATCTTTTAGAGGTGGGTGTGCAAAGCGCTGGCAAGGTTGGTGGGGCAAGAGGGCAAATAGGTGACGAGTTTGTGAGCTCAGATGGAAAACTCAAACTTTTCAGATGTCATCATGGCTTTATCCTTTCAGCAGTGGTAAAGGAGAAGCCACGCTCAACATCTCTTGTCAGTGGCTTTGAGCGAGCGATTAAAGCTGCGAATCTTAACCGTGACTTGAGAAGTCTTTATCGTACTCCATGCACAAACTCGGCAGTCAGCGCTTGGCCACATTCTGTTCTCTGGGACTTGATTGATCTGGTGTTGGTAAATGCATGGATACAGTATAAGCAAGATTACAGTCATATTACAGATCTGTTATCACTTATGGCATTTCGTTTGGAGGTGGCCAAAGCATTGATTCTTTCCAGTGGCGTTGATGCACAAGACTCATCCCCCCCCTGCCCTCCTGCTCCCAAACTACACGGCCCAGATACAAACTCAAGACCTTCTCAGGTTCTTGAGACCCCTTTGCCAGATGAACATACACGATACGATGGCTTTGGCCACTGGCCAGAGCAGCTGGCTGAGGGCGATGAGGCCAGGAGGTGTAGATTCGGAGGCTGTGAGAGAACGTCACGTGTGCGTTGTCTCAAATGCTGTGTGTTCCTGTGCATTTCTCGAAACCACAACTGTTTTCTTAAGTTTCATAGTCGGGGGTCTTCATGAGGATTACAGGCTGTGAACATTTAAACTTAAACATTTACTCATTTACTTAAATAAACTGGTTAATTGTTAAGTTATTGCTTACCATCCATGACAAACCCTGAGCCACCCATATCTTTTCTTGTCCAGGTTGTGTAGTTGTGTGGAAATGACACAATTAAACCTATTTGGGTGTATAATGAATGTTATATTGTGATTGTTATATCTAATTTTTATGTTTCCACCGAAAATGGTATTTTATTGTATTTTACCTAGCAGTAGAACATGTCCTATGAATTGTTTGCTTTTTATTTCCTAAAACGGAAAGGTTCATGTTTAGAATGTGATGTTTTCATTTAACAGTTCAAGACTGTTTTGGTTTCTGCTTATTGTGCATTGCAAAATCATCTTCAGTTTATTTGTATGAAATAAACGCTTTTACATTTTATAGTATGGGCTCAATCTTCTTGTGATAAACACTTTAATGCATTTATATGTAACCTAATATATAGACTATAGTAGTTATTATTTTATTAGTTATGATTTTCTTATTTTGAATTAGAAACAAGGCATCTCGATACCTGTTCTGCTTTTCTATCAACACAATGGAAAGTACAGCGGACGCCTTGGCACGTGATGCAGGTTTTTTTTTTTTTTTTTCCCAGTCTAACAGCGGGTCACTGACTACACGTTTGCGCCCCCTTTATTTTCAAATGTATGTCTGGCTTATGCCTTTCCTTCCAGACAAAAAGGTTATTCTCTTTAAGGTAAGAATTTTGCTGAATTATTTTTTAAGACTCAGATTTAATTAACGTAAAATATAAAATTTTCCCCATTTTGGGGCTTTGTTTGAAACGGCTTTGGCCAGCGAACTTGGTTTTTACTCTACTCCAAGTTTAACCTCGAACTCAGCAGCTAGCTAATGTAGTAGCAGCCTAATAAATAAGAACAGCGTTGCGCCGTTCAAACGGATAAAGTTTAGTTTTGGCAGCGGTATCGGCACATTGGTAGTGGGACTAATTTCAATACAACAAGTAATGAGCTAGTTAGCTACATAGCATTGGTTTAGTTTGCAGAAGCTCAAGGCCCCCGTAGGCCTTGTTAGCCGGTAGCATGTAGCTTAGCATAGCTTAGTTAATGCGAACAAACGGTAGGCGGCTCTAAAACGCGCGATTGGAGACGTTTAGTATTCTAACACTGTTTTCTAAAATGAAACCATTTTTTATATTATGGACAAATATTCAGAGACTGTTGTGATGCTCTTAGTGCGTGTAAAAAAGGTAGGTAATATATATTTAAGCTTGTCAGCTATGTTGTTTTAGTGGCTCAATTGACTTGTCTTGTAAAAACTTCATTCTGAACACTGAAGTACGCAGAAACGGTTCAGTTGTGTTCTTACGTTGTTTATTAATTTGAGTGGCACTTTTTAAATATATTTGTATATATAAATTGTCTGTCTTCTCTTCGTTACAGTAAAAATTTACAGCAGGTGTACACTGAATCCCTAAGTCCTCATAATGGACTCTGACATACTGAAGATAGAGGAGATAGTAATGGGAGGTGGAGAGGCTGCTGCCCCTGCTGAACTGCCACCTGAGAAGACAGAGGATGCCTACACCACCTCCATTCAGGACCGTGCACCACCTCCTATCATTCAGTCATGTGAGTGTGAAGGGAAATCATTGATTTTGTACTGGAATCAGTTATGGAAAGACGTCCTCCAGCTTTTAAATGTGTTTCTAATTGGCACCTGTTGCATAGTCTTATACCAGTTTTCAAATAGTGTAATGGTGAATGGTGTCCTAGCATATTTATTTAAAATCTGGGATAGAATAATTAACTTTTAAGTCTTGGGAAGTATGATTACTAAACAGGATTCCTAAAATATCCCAGGATCCAGATATTACTGGATTAATATTATCATGTTATGCTTATCACACTCTGAAACTTTCTTTTTCTAAATTATATTTTTAGATGTTTTTGTCTTGATGTTACACTGTGTATATACATTTATTATAAACTTGTAATAATTAGCATTGTCTTCCATAGCAGTGTTTAAATTTCTCATCCTCTCTCTATGTGTGTATTTAGACCAGCATGAAAGCTTGCAGTGTTTCCAGTGTTTTATTACTTTCTGCAACTCAAAAGCCAAGGAAAGGCACATGAAGAAGAGTCATCGGGAAGAATACAAACAGCAACTTCAGCAGGTTAGTTGAAGCACTACCTTGATATCACAGAAGCACAGATCTATGATTATTTGCGATTCAGTCATTTACAACATCAACAGTTTGATTTGATTAGGTATGGTCATACTTCTGTTCTGCATTCAAACTACTCTAGACGATGTTTGAAACTTGAATTGCTAGCACTTCACGTGTTATTGCCTCATTAAGTTTAATCGATTGTTTTATTCATCATTTGTAAGTCGCTTTGGATAAAAGCCTCAGAAACGAATAAATGTAAATGATCCTAAAAAAAAAATATATTAATTATTCTAAAAATATGAACTATGTGATGCAAACTCCAAAATTAATGTAATGGTTTTTAAATTCATTTTGCTAGTGTTGGTTGGAGTGAGTATGTGTTGCTTTGTGTATGTTGCTTAGAGCATTCTTCTAGCTTCACGGACTTGCACACAAGTCTGCAGATGTCTGCATAGATGAGTTAATGTATTTGTTGAGGGTGAAAGCAGTCCATTAACCCAAATTAAATGACTAATAAAATAGGAAAGCAGAGAGAAAAGTCTGTTTATTGAATGTAAATCTTATTCTCAATGAAGCTGATAAACACCCATGGCTACACTCTTTTACACTTCATTACATTTGTTTAGTGCTCATGTTCTTATTTCATCAAACTTTATTTATTTACTGCTGATAGTTTCTGAGGGAAAAATCATCAGTAGACCAGATGCCAGATATTTCTGTCAAAATAACTGAAAGTACTTAGAATTCTCTGTTAATGTTATTAAATGACGGAAATGTTTTTCAGTTAATGCAGCCTCTACCCTACCATTATTATCAAGTGGTTTTGTTTCAGCTATTTTGATGTCAGCTTTATTTGGCAGACTTAGCAAACTGAATGCTGTGAGTTTGCCACCAGGTGGAAGAGATGCTTTTTCAGAAGAAGTAGTTATTTGCAGTGTGCTTATCTTTTATTTTTAACATAGTGGATGCACCATAATTGCTAGAACTGTTATAGCATGTTGTTTGAGTCCATGCTAATAGTGATATTTGATTCGCAAAAGAATTATGCCACCATATATCATTATAATAATGCAATAAATATAACTAAACATTTTGCTGAACAGATATTTAAAAATATTGATCAAAAATCAACTTGAATACTGAATCCATTTTTGAATGTTCATTCAAAGTATGAAATTATTTTGGTTTGAAAAGGATGTATGTTCACTTACCTGTTGCCTTTGCATCAACAGTGTGATACTCTGTTCACATGCTACGTGTGTGATCGAACCTTCCCCTCTTCTGAGGAGCTGACACAACATCAGTCGACCCACAACAAGGAGGACAAGCCCTTCAAATGTGCGCACTGTCAAGAATGCTTCCGCACTTTCTCAGAGGTGAGAGGAGGTTTACATAAATTTTTATATTTCACATTATATTTTTATTAAATAGTGACCTTTTTTTTATAGTATAAAGTCTAAAAGTATCTTAAATACAACATAAAATATATTATTCTAATTAATTTAGAAAATTTAATAGGCAATATACAGTTACTAAAATTTATTTGCAAAATGTTATGCCATTGTTATCGTAGTGTTAGAGCATGGACAACTATGATGATTTTGATGTTGATTTACACATGCCATGCTTATGTTTGGATTTTGTATAATTGTAAGCCTATGTTTAATAACAATTCAACATGTGTCACTTTCTTTCCTCAAGTTAACAACGCATCGACGGCAGGTATGTCCTGAACGTCAGTTTGTGTGCAAAGAATGCAACGAGACATTTCGAAGCCCTGGACTTTTGCGCAACCATCGTTTGGCCCAGCACCCAGTGCCCCTGGAAGAAGAGGAAGCAGAGGATTCCACAAAGACCTACCGGTGTGGTAAATGTGGTAAGGGATTTGAAGAAGAGGCAGAGCTCCTGCAACACCAGGAGAACCACGCAGGTGACCGGCATTGCAACGGTGGCGCTGCCATCAAACGTCGAGGGAGGCCGCCGAAAACTGAGGCCACAGCTGCCGGTGAAAAGAAACTGAAGCGAAAGAAGAAGGAGGAAGAGGCAGAGGAGCCTGAGGAAACCAACCATTCAGAAGACGCTACTGCAACACCAGCCACAGCTGAATCGAAGACGGGAGGAAGACGAGGACGCCCAGCCAAGTCTACCCAGGAGCCCAAGACAGCAGATGACGAGGCAGAAAATGATGACAAGAAATCTGTTCCTGAGCCAGCTCGGCAGATCCCTTGCACTGAATGTGACCTCACTTTTCCCACTTTGACGCAACTTCGAGCACATAAGAAAGAGAAGCACACGCAGCGGAAGCCTCATCCTTGTGGAGAATGTGAGGAGAGTTTTAACCGACCTGCGCAGCTAGAGGCCCACATGGCAAGGGCACATAGTGCTGGTCGGTACACCTGCCCCACCTGCGGGAAAAGCTTTGGCAGAGAAAGTAACCTGAAGGCTCATCAACAGAGCCATGGAAAAGAAGAGAAGCCAGTCGGAAAGAGATAATTAATTTTGGGAGAATTTTGAGGGTCTATGTTAACAGAAGATGAATTCGATTTTTAAAATTTTTGTGCATAGAAATGTAGGTGGGGACAGGGTTCACTTTAGATTTGAAGTTGTAACATAGTGGGGATCCTTCAACTGTGTGACGCTCGAGATCAACACTATGTGAACATGTTATTTGAAAACTGGAAACCCAAAGGGTAGTGTGTTCACGGTTAACTAATGGTATCCGTGTTTGGGTGCCTCATTGTATCTTGACATCTGTACATAGCTTTGGCATGGCAAGTAACAAAGGATTCATACCATGACTGAATTCTCATTTGTAGGGATAACCATGTTGTAACTAATACCATCAAGAGAAACCCACGGAAAAGCCTTATTATATTGTCTAAGGCTTCACATTGTTGTTTTCTTTCTTTTTTGGAAAATTTTAAAGTCTTTTCTATAAATAATGTGTTATTGTTTTTACATTATTTTTAGAAGTGTGTACAATGGTGAGTGGAAAGATTTACTAAATGATTGTTTTCTGAAGAAATCTGGCTAAATTTTATTTCAAATGTTTCCATTTTCTACAGGTATGATTTGACATTTGACTTGAACTTAAATGTTACCCACAACCAAGACAGTTCTCTGAGTGAAGTAAATGTCTGAGTAATTAATTGGAAATGTTTTTCAGTGTCTTCTTTTTTTTTTTTTTTTTTTTCTGTGTTGCTATCAATTATTTGCACACTCTACAGCATTTGTGAAACCGATGGTTAAAGCTGATCTTTTCAAATTGAACAACAGGTCTGCGCTATTGATTGATCATGAAGGAGAACAGTGGATATATCTAAAACTGCAACTGTCAGACTAAACCTTTTCATTTCGTTGCATGTCCAGTTAGTCTTTGGTTAGCAAGCTCTGCATACGTGCACTGTGTTTAAAAAAAAAAAAAATGTTTGATTAGCTAGAACTATGATTTCTGCTTAACTTATGTTTATTATCAGGCAGTGAGCAAGGTGGATATGATTTCCGTGACATAGAAAAGGCTAGCATCATCTTCCGGTGAGCGCAACATTTTGGTTACTAAAGTAACCAATACATTTAAAATGGAAACAAGACTAAGAGAAATGTCCCCCTATTAGCCATTTTCATTAAGCATAAAAGTGCCTAAAAGATGTGTGGATTTTTGCCGGAGCAACCAGGCGGGAAAAAAATCATAACTGATTTTTTTCTTTAGCATTCCAGCTGAAAAACAACTCGGAAAAAAGCCTGCTGAAGCTGCGAGCACCTCCAAAATAGGATGATAAAGGAATCCCACATCTAAACGCGTGTCTGCAGCATTTTACTACAGGTAAAACATGTAGTCTTTACGGAACTGATGAATTACAGAACAGCTCAAACTGATAACAACATGAGGAGTATTTCATTTGGATGATTTTCATAAAGTTTGCGCTAGTCAATGTGTTAAATTTCTTGTATGATCAAAAAAAGGATGACAACCATCCAGACTCAATTCGCTCAAAGAGCAGAGAAAGCACAGGACTGAAACGACATGACAACATTAACAAAGTTCTGCCAGGTACGGTTCAGTCAGTTCCGAAACTAAACCACGCCCCAAATACACCGCGTTTAGCAACCGCTGCACTTTCGTGTGTGTATGTATGTATATATATATATATATATATAATATGTGTGTGTGTGCGCGCATTTTCTCATTCTACTATATAAAAAACGAAAGTGCAACGGCAACATGTCCGCTTTGATTGGCTTTTTTTTTTTACAGTCTATGAGACCGCACTAACGCTCCCCTCCTACAGATGGCGACATCAACATTCCAATCAGGTATTTTATACCGGAAGTATCGACTGGACAGTGGCTTATTTTACCTTATTGCTTCTGCATGCTCATGCAACCTAATTTGAGCTTTATCATAGTCGTAATAAAATAGTTTTCACATTTTCGGTAGTTACAATCACACATTATACAGTTGTGGTTCATTATCATAATAGGTGGTCGTTGAGCAATTAATAAACCCGGCATGATCAGAGATTCATTGTTGATTACTGAACAGTAGATCCTGGAGCGAAGGTGCTTGTAAATGTTCGTCGAAGACTCCTAGGTAATCTGAATGAAGTAAGCTTGCTACTGCATTCACTGTAGCGGTTGAATTGACAGATAAAATGTTAGTGTGTCATGCAGCAATGCAATTTATGATAGATGTTGTAGGCACTGTTTATGTCTGAGATCTAAGACTTCTCTGTCTGATGCTACTACCAGGGTCACAAAATAATTTGTTTATTTTGATTTGTCATTTAATTAATAATCTGTTCTTACCTCAAAATCAATTCTAGGTGGTAAATGTGACTCTTTAATAATAATAATAATAATAATAATAATATTAATAAAATTTAAAATGTTAATTAAAACCCAGATAACTTTGCATTGATAGCAAAATGAATACAGTGTTTCTTACTTCTTCCCCAAGGCACCATGTCAGAGTTTACCCTCGATATCCAGCTGACAGAGTTGGGTTTTTCAAGCTGGAATTTCCCTCTCTGTGAGCCACAGAGTGTTAAGGAGACATTTTTGCCGACCCCGAACAGCATTGAAAAGCCAGCACCTGAGACTGAAATACATGTAGACTGTCATGAAGATGCCAGCATTGTCCCGAGTGCATCAGCTGAAAAAAGCTTTTTGCTGGACCACCAGTATTCCTCTCCCTTCAAGCATGACTCTTCATCTAAAGAGGAAACCGCTCAAGGTAATTTAAAAATCATTTCCACAGAGAAGAAGGATAAAGTCATTTGCACTTCGTGGAAAAGAGAAAGAAGAGAGGGGACAGAACAGAGAAACGATGACAATGAGCAAAGTGAACAAGAGGGAAAGAAATACAATGAAAAGGAACAGAACTGTTCAGAGGTGAGCCAGGAAGCCTCTAGTGTTACGACAGATGATGTTATATCTGGTGAAGAAAGGACTGATGAGGAGGTGGAATTTGTTTTGACTGATGATGATGTTGATGATGATGTTGATGAGGAGGAGGAGGAGGAAGAAGGAGAGGAAGATGATGTTGAGGAGGAGGGGGAAGAAGATGCCGATGATGTTTCCTGGCCAGGTATTGTATAACTTTCCAAATAATGGATTGTGATTTAATTAATACACTATTTTGTAGATTTTGCAGAGCTTAAAAGTAAGAATTTTGTACTGCTGGGACAAAAAAATTTTCTTGCCCCACCACAAAAAAAAAATTATACATTCCATTTAGAAATGCACAATACGTTGGTGGGTGTGTGTGTATGTGTGTGCTCATTTTGCTTAATTATCTTTTCCATCATCTAAAATTAATCTTTAAATAAACAAATAATTTGCAATTTAAAACTTTAGCACTAATAATCTAACAAAAATAATCAAATGTGATCTTAAATTCAAAAATATCTTTTTCATACTGTACTTAATGTATATTGAGAAATATAAATAATTTGTTTTAGTTTTTTGTTTGTTTTTAATTCATTTATGCAAAATAGTGAAAATAGTAAGAAAGAATATTGGTATATCACTAATTATTTTATCTTAAGCAATTATATGTCCCAGAAATATATTTATCCTTGTCATTAAATGTTTTGTTTACAAGTACAATGTACTAGTTTTTTTTATTTGAAATTATAATGTAACTCCCTTATATCTATAAATTCATAAACACACTTTTGCTCAATGATGCCGTAAGATGCAAAATATTACTGATTGGTTAGTCATTTCCATCCCATTAAAATACAGGTGTGCATCTTCATCTGCCTCATGATTCGATTACTAATCAGAGGGTAACGTTTCGATTATAAAACGATTGTCGATGCATCTTTTCCTCTAATTCTTTTTTTAATAATAGTTACTATATTAATAATCACAATGTTGTTCTTTTTGTTGTTCTGTGTTTGTTATTAGAAATAAGAACAAATATGCAAACATGCAACAAGTACAATATAAGAAAGAAATGAAATTGACAGTGCTTTACCTTTTTTTTCATTTTAAGAAACCATACATAAATTGAATAATCAAATGTAAAAATAATGACCCCACAGTCTTTAGTGTATTAATTACAAGTAAATAGATTATTAAAGCTACAAAAGTTGTTCAGTCAAGAGCAGTAAGTGATTATCTTTTTTTTTTAATTTACATTAATGACACATTTACATTAATTTTAAATTTAGACCTAATGCACAGATCTAATATGTTACTTTTACTTGAGACATAACCATTTATGTTTATGTGAGTACTCGCCAAGACAGATATTTTCAAATTATTGTGTGAGTCTGACCGTTCAAGCGCAATATGGCGCTAAAGAGAACTGAAATCGAGATCACATGCTGTTTGAAGGGCCGTTCACATATCGCGTCTAAAAACGTGTGGAAAGCGCGGCCGCTCCTCTTTCTCCTTCTTTCCAAAGCGCTTGTGCTCCTGTGGCGTCTGTCATTGCTATACAACCATGAACTGCACTCTCCACGATGACAGGGAAGTTTCAGCAAAGGATAAATTGATTTCTAGCCCTTGCATTAGCTTTACTACTAGATATATTTATAGAGATGAGATATAAAAACCACCATGTACAGTTATGATCAGCTGTTTGGCTGAGCTTTTGATGTTTTGTTACGGAAAGGCTGAAGCTGATTGGTTGATTCTTGTCACGTGATCTGCGGTGCTCTTGCGGCATTCTGAAAAGTTGAGAATTTTTTATCTCGATGCGTCTGGAAAATGCACCGCATGCGCATCGCGACCGCGTCACTTCCATTATGAGCGCGCCTACATTTGAAATAACGAATTTGAGCATGCAAAAGACGTGATATGTGAACGGACCCCGAGAGAGGCAGCTTTCTGTGCGCGCGCTTCAGATGTGTGTCAGTCAGCGCGAATGACGCATTGAGATATTTTTCATAGCTTTTGTGCTTAATGGGTAGGTAACACACACAGAAAAACAAACTTCATCCACTGTTCCCTTAATGTTGGGTTCTTTGGGAAGTTGAAAAAGGTAATCTTTCCCTCACAACCAAAAACACTCCTTTGGTGACATTGTTGAAAAATCTCTTGGCTTCTGTAACCCGAACGAAACACGTTGATGGGCGTGCTCTTGCTCTCGCTCTGGGTGATGTGTGTGTGCGCGCTTATCAGGGAGAAGTGCCCATACAAGGAATTCCGCCCTTTATTACGTGATAAAGGGCCATACTCTAAAAAAACTCTCCGAAACCGGAAGTAGTGTATTTGGCACATACGTCCAACTCATATTTTTGAAACTTTGGCCATGTTTAGCATGAGAATGCAACTCTTTAACAGTGTAAAAAAGTCAGAATGCATGAAATAGCATTAGACCCCCCTTTAATAACTCTTTTCAACTTCAAGTGTGTAATAAGAGTCCTTTATTTACAATAAAACAGTACATTAATATATATTATAAGCCTATGAAATTTTTTGAAAATCGATTCTTTTATTTTTATGCATCGATGCAGAATTGTTCACATCAGCATTGCGATGCATCGAAAAATGACTATATTCCGCAGCTCTACATTTTAACATGATTCCAGTGGCCTGTTTCAGCGTCTGTTGATACATGTTTTTTCTTCAATTTCAGAGACAAATGGATGTGCAGAGAATGAAGAGAATCGCTGCCATGTGTGTGATCTTACCTTCTCCTCTCTCTTCTTACTCCGAGAACATTTAAATATGCATACGGGTGTTCGCCCCTACCGCTGCGATGAATGTGGCAAGCAGTTCTGCCAGTTAGTCAATTACCGCACTCACCTTCGCTCCCACTCGCAAAAGGCCTCTATCCACTGTCGTGTTTGCTCAACCATCTTTGAGACCGAGGAGCAGCTCCAGCAGCACTTGGACACTAACCATTTTGAGAAAGAGTTCTACCAGTGTGATTTTTGCAAGCAGATTTTCACTGACCTAGATGTGTGCAAGGGTCATGTAGAAGCACACAGGCAACAAGGCGAAACGACATTTGTGCCTCAAATGCGGCTCCAGTTTTCGCCTTCGCAACTCGCTGCTCCGTCACTTGGAATGGCACAGCAGAGGCATCTTCTCCTGCTCGGACTGTGAGCGGACCTTCTCCAGCAAGGCTTCTCTGTTACGCCACAGTTTCTCTCACTTGGGTGTCTTGCCGTATACGTGTCTAAAGTGCAAACGTCATTTCCGCTTGCCCTCTCTCTACCACGGCCACGAGTGTAAGCCGGAGAGCATTCAGTGCATGGCGTGTTTGGTTTTCTTTCAGAGTCAAGAGGACTTTGACAAGCATAAGAAGGACACAGGATGCTGGGGTCATCAAGGGGCTTTGCCTACCAAGACAGATGAGATCCGCTGCATGGAGTGTGGCCAAGTCTTTGCAAGCATTGAGGAATTAAAGAAGCATGGGAGCACTCACCAGAGGGTCCTAAAATGTTCTGAATGTGGGATGGGTTTCCGCTCGTCACTCATGCTTATGTCACACATGGGGGGGCATGCGGCACAGCGGCCGTGTCTCTGCCAGGACTGTGGCCTGGGATTCCCGCATCAACAGGGTTATGACAGCCACCTGAAAACGTGTGGAATGGTAACGCCACCTGTGGTAAGTTTATTTTATTTTTTTTATTCTGAGAATACCAAGTGTCCTATACTTTAAAATAGGGGTTTTCAGATGGGCTAGGGAGATTTTTACTTATAAAAAAAGTTAATATTTAAAAATGGTGAAAGTTCACATTCATTGAATTTGACACAAGTGCTTCTTTCTAGTATTGTTGTTAACTAAAACTAATAAAAATAATTTTCCGTATTTGAAGTAAAGCTGAAATAAAATATAAATATTGCTAATAAAATTACTAAAATAAATTAAAGCTATATAAAAATAAAACCAAAATTAATAAAATGGCAAAAGCACATGACAAAATTACTAAAACTTAAACAAAATTTGAAATAACTGAAAATATAAAAATAAAAGCTTACTTAAAATATTAATAAGTCCTATAATAGGATCAAAATAATACCAAATTAACATGGTTTCATTCTGCGTAAATACTGGTTGAAAGTTTTTCAAAAAAAATTTGCCATAAATAAACTTCTCTGAAAAAGTGCTGCTAAGTATGATTTTATTGTGAAAAGTGCCATATAAATAAAATGGGGTGTAAATCAGACGATTTGACAAACAATCCAACATCAATTCTCTAAGCCAGAAATATGATATTTACCTTTATAGATACCTTAAAACATGCTGTGATACGATTAGATTCTTAGATTTAGATTAGATTTATTTTTATAAATCTAAAAATGCAACCACAATATATAACATGAACATTTAATTGAAATGTGCAAATCCTGTATCCTAAACAACACGCATTGCTCTGGGGGTCAGGAAAAAACGACAGAAAAGCTGAATGAAAATACAACTTCGTCTTGACAGACAGTAGGTTACCACTGCACACAAAAGCAGCACTAATAAAATACTTGATTAGACATTATATGGAATTAACATCAAAAAAGGAAATGCCATCAAACATTTTCTGAAGACAGTCATTTCCCTTCAGAGATGCACAGATATAAAAATGCACCCACACACAAATTAAAAAACTGCATCTATTGTCTCTAAAATTTGCAAATCTAAAATACTTCCACACCCATGACTAGTCAGACAGGAGAGAATACGTTGTCTGTGTTAGTTTTTTATTTATATATATCGATACGTCGTATCGTTAGTCATTTGATCAATCCATATTCATGTATCTTTACACCCCTATAAATAAACTGAACTAGTGTTGTCAAAAGTACCGTTACTTAGGTACCAAGTCGGTACTGAATTTTTGAAAATGTGACGATACCAGCATTTCTGTAGTACCGGTAGTACCGAGAATCCGGCTATATTCGGTACCCGTTGATAGGGCTGTGCCAGTATTTACTTGAATATGACACAAGTGAAGCACAAAGCTTTGTTTACAAAAGAAATAATAGGTTAGCAATTAAATGTGACATTGCAGCCATGGACACATTTTGGTTCATGCCGAATGAGAGAGGTACTAGAGTCCATAAATTTAAGCTTTGTATTCTGTTTTGCGAATCACGATCTGGTCACCCGATTAGCAGAGAATTTAACAATATTCCATTAGTTATTCCTACTGAACACGGAATCTCTGTTTCTTTTCCCAAATCTTCACTCACGAAGGGGATTATAATGTTTCTTCCTTTCGTTCGCTTTTAGGCCTATTATAGGCTATTAGCATTCTTTACTGTAGTAAAGTAGAAAAAAACACCGTAGGACAGAAATCTTTTTGCTCTATTTAACACAGTTTGTGCTTGTTATTAGACTTCATAAGGCGCGTCAAGTTTAATTTTTACTTTCGCTTTCCCTGGCAGCGCTACATCAAATATAGCCTGAATGTGTGAAGATAAAACTCGCTCTTCAGACCTTTTACAACAAGTGTCAGTTGCTTGTAACATCAGGAGATAACATGAAGATACTATTAAAACGAAATGGTCTCTTTCCTTCTCGTGTCCCACATCCCTCTCAAAGAGCAGAGCAGTAGGCTATATGACGCATCTTTGTGTGGAAATAAAAAACGAATGTTTTTAAATAATATTTAACTTTCTTATTATTTAGGTTACCGATATTTATTTAATAGTTTTACAAGCTGTAGCGTGTCGTTTCATTGAAGGAATAGCTAAAATAAACATGCACGTCTGTTACAAAATTGATGTTTGAGCATTTATTTATTTATTTTATATTTCAAAATGTATTTCATTGAGGTATATATACATACACAGACGCTCCAAATATTGATATGTATGATTACCATATTTAATATGTTTTTAAAATAGGCTATATAAAATAGTAAAATAGTTCCAACAGATTTTAATGTGGTACTGAAATTGGTACTGAGAACTGTAAAAATTTTTATAGTATTGGTATGACTACTGGAATTTTGGTACCGTGACAACACTAAATTGAACTATAAATTTCTGTTCTGGTTTACACATTTAACAGTACTTAATAGTCCATAGAAAAAAAAGATACACAGTCAACTTAAAAAATAAAACATTTTCAGGTTAATTTTTCAGACAAGTGTTTTTATTTACAAATACAATGATGATATAAAATTAAGCTTTCTTTTCTTTTTCTTTTCTTTCATGCTTAATATCAAAATGTTGAGAACCCCTTCTCTAAAGAGCCTCAAGTTATATAAATGTGTTGAAAAAATGTCTCTATAGTAATCTTATAATTCTGTTTACAGGCTTCTGTGAAGAAACCCAAACTGAAACCAACCCCCTCTCCACAAATAATGAAACCAATTGCACCTAACATAGTCTTCCAAACTATTGCTCAGGCCTCAAATCCTGTCACATTCTCCAATAGCTTGAAGGAGGTCCGCATGGTTCCATTAGCTGACCAGAATAAGTCTGCTGATGGTACGTGGAAGCTTACCTTAAATAAAGAGCCTCCTCCAGGTATGCCTTTAGTCATGCTTGTGCCAGTTTCCACTACACAGTACTCCTCTACCTCAGGTCCTGCCAAGACATCCCAAAACTTTTTACCATCGTCTCTGGTCTTAGAAACACCTTCATCTGCTCCACATGTAATTTCCATGCCGGTGGTCCCGCCTGGCACTGTTATTAGCAAAGAGGCAGAGAAAGACAACGTAGAGCCCTGCAGAACCAACATTCCTTCAAATACACTCATTCCAATGGAAAGTCATGACAGTTCCTCTAAGAAGAAGTGGACCATTGTAGAAGATCAGGGTTTTGTTCAAGTTTTTGGTACAGAAAACTTTAAGGCAGGTGAACAGGCTGCAGGTGTAGCGGAAGCAAATCAGGGAACGAACGTTACTGTGCAAGGAGAGGTGGAGAATGAGCAGAAAAATCAATCAAATATGAAGCCTAATGCATTGAGGGATGAAAAAACAGATCCAGGGTGTTCATCAGATGCTGCATCTCTCAATCCCACGTGCCCTGTGACACCATTACGCCTAATAAAGGTCAATGAGGAGAAGGATGACATCAAGAAAAAGTCTTCAAATTTGAATGACAACTCCTCGTCTGTTATGGCAGAAGTACAAGTTAGTGTGCCTTTCATGAGGAAATCAGAGAAGCAGATGCTGGATAAGCAGGACAGTAGAGATCAGAGATTTTTCAAAGAAGTCAAGTCATCTGACAGGATGTGTGCAGAGGCACAAATGGAATTTACCATGACGGGGGACAAATCAGAAAATGGTCCGCAGGGGCAAAATGAATCTGGTTTCGATGTAGAGGTGGAAATTAATGAAGATGTGGATTTGAGCAGTATGGAAGTGGAGATTGGTGATGAAGACAGTGGAGTGGATATGTTGGACGGTGAGCTTCATGAATGTGTGACTTGTGGACAAGTCCTTCCTGAAAAAGATATGATCCAGCACTACATGAAGCATGCAGCCGTCACCGACAGTCCTGAGCGCTCTCCTACTAACTGTCCCTCTCACACTACAGAACAATCCCCTCCATGTAGCCCATCAAGAAAAAGACTACGATCTGGTACAGAGTTGTGACATTTTGCTCAAGAGTATTTACCATCTCTTTTTTTATGATTTTTATTGTTTTAAATTGATTTGCCTGGTTATTAATATTACACCATCTTTAATTATACCATTTACGTAGGAAACAGGAGTCACAATCATTTTTGCCCAATGGAAATTTGGGAAAGATTGGTGTATGTTAAAACCAAGTGTGTTTTGAATGTGTTCCACTTTTGACATTTCTTTAAAGGTATCTTATTACATTTCCACACTGTCGTGTAAGATACAGTAAATGTAGATGATTGGGACATTGGAAAAAATGCTTTCTTTTGTTTTTGTTAAATATTTTTTATTAATATTTATTTCAGGGTAATTTGGGAATTTGAGGTAGTGTTTGATCAGCAGTTTAATTCTGTTTTTTTTTTTCTCTTTTTTTTTCTTTTTTTTTGTGCGACTGCACATCTTACAAGTCCTGCTGGTTTAAAGATTCCGCCTCTGATTGTGACGACATGTACCGTATCTTCTGTTCTTTACTCATTCCTGTAGTTGAGTTTCTGATGTTCACAAGTGGAAAAAAAAAAATAAAAAAAATCTGTTAGCAAAAAAAAAAAAAAAAACAATACGCAAATACTTTAGGCCACTAAAAGTCATTTTCACTGCAAATTCAATAAAATGTAAGATAATGGATTATCAGTAAAAACAATGTATAGGGTAAAAATGATGATAAATGATTTGATATTTGGTGCATTTCTGTAATTCAAAGATGTTGGATATAAGGATCCATGTCTGTTTACTGAATGTATAAGCATTTGCACATAAAGCTTTTCTTTTTTTCGTCTCTCTTCGTTATTTCTCCTTTTTTTTTTTGTAAGGAGACAGTTAAAAGGAACAGAAACAAGCCCTTTGTTAAGTGAAGCTGCAAGCTAACTAACTTTGATAACTTTTTTTTTTATGACAGAAATGTGTGCTCTGTTTTTTTTTTTTTTTTTTTTTTTTTTTTTGAAGCTACATATTGGTGTAGGCCTTTACTAAATAATTCAGCTTGGCTGCCGTCACATTAAGAATCTAGAATCGTGATGTCATTTTGTACTGTCTCAGTGGTTCTTTGGAATTGATGCTGCATTGTTTCAACAGAGTTCAAAGTGAAATATAGTTTTATTAAATAAAAATAATATTAAGGTCACATGGCTCGTTACTGAGATTAAAGTGAAACTGTTGGAAAATAGAGAATGCTGTATGGGTGTACTCAGACCTTTTATTCACCACTAAAGTTCTCGTATAGCCTATATTTTTTTGGAAGGGGTTGGCTAAACCAGCTCTATATATGACTCATAGGTGGAAAAACAAAACCGAATGGGCGGAAGTAGGCTAACCGATAATGAACAAAATGTCATCATCAAAGATCAAATGAATCGCTGCACATCACTTCGCTGGTAAGTGAAACTCTCTGCGTTGTTTTAAAGTACTTAAATAGCCTCAGTTTTCGTTTTAAAATGCGAGTCGAAACATCATAAATGCAGTATTGTTTCAAGCGTTCTCTTGTGGTCTTTTTTAACTTGACTATTAAGTAAAAATGTTTTATTAATTTCTGTGAGACTTATACGCTTGTGATGTTAAATTGTGTAATAATATGTTACGTTACAGTCGGTTGCAGTACGATAGTTCTGTTACCATATTTCTTTGCAGGTTAAATGTACAGTTTTATTGTAAATTGAACTTATGCACGTTTTAGTTAATACACGTAGGAAGGTAAATACTAATGTTCTGTTTGAACATTAGTTTGATTATAGGTGTTATTCTTTGAGATTTTGCATATTTTTTTGATATTTGGACAATTTCTTTTGTTTGTTTAGGTGAAAGAACAAGACACACAAGTGTTAAACAGGAAATGACAAAGAAAGACTTTACATTTTTTTTCCTCTCTCTGTTGGGTAGGTGAGACAATCGTTTTTTTTGGTTTTTTTTCCCCACCTCTCTTTCTTTCCTGTTGTCTGAGACCACCGTGCATTGCATAATTTGCAGCATCCTGTTAGATATGGGCACTTTGCTGAGGATGCAGATTAACAGAGGTGTTAGCCTATTATTTTACATACATTTTTGTGTGGGTGTGTATTTTCACTCATTACAATTTTCTGTCTGGTGTTTTAGATCACATTAAGCATAATATTGATAATTGCCATCATTTTAATGACTATGGTGTTATCTTGCTGCATTTTGTAAACTGTTGACTTAACCTATATTTTTACATTACCATAAAAAGTAGACCTATCCACATTACATGTGTTTCTTTCTCTCCCTAACCTTTTTTAAGCTATGGCCAGTGCTGTTGAAGGTAAGAACTGATATTGTGAGCTTTGTTTTTGTCAGCATATTAATTATTTGTTACATTTAAATCAGTCATATAAATCCTATAGATATTCGACAGACTCCTGCACAATATATTGTACCTGTTTACATTTCTTTACATGAATGTATTAAACAGCGTGTACGGTATTTCACATACATGGGTCATTGACGAATAAGGTTTTTAAAAGAGTGAAAAAACATAATGGAGATATAATTAATTTTGAAGTTTTATTAAGTGTTAACAATGAGGTTGTGTTTTTTGTAATCAATTAACACTGCTTTTGTCACCAAACAAAATTTGTCACCAAAAACAGTCATTTGGTTTAACCAAAATTTCGGTTTTACTGAATGACACTTTTGGTTATACCGAATGATGATATTTTCAAACAATGCTAACAGGCAGATATATAGCAAGTTAGCTTGCTAGCTAGCTAGCAAAAGGACAATCAAACATTTTATATTCAGTACAAGTTTTTTAAATATTACAACATTTTCCATGTTTTATAGCAGTTGTACCGAATGACCTGATGTTTTGGGACATCCGTATAAGCAAGTGAAAATATGAATTTTTCAAATAGTTAAGAGAGAGTTAGTTACTTTGCTTCAGGATCATGTGGTCCTTTGCAGGTGTCTGAAGGATGTCTCATCCTGTCACATGATACTGACCGCATGACTTGATCCAAAATGGTCCCTTTATATTGGTTACTCCGAATGACATCAATGAAATTAATTTCTCTGGACTTTCTTTCTCATAACAAAGCAACGACTTCAACACATAATTTTAGTACCATGTTGCACTATGTTGATATATGATGTTATAAAATCATGCCAGAATAAAAAAATATATACATTTATTACATTTTAAGATATTTTAATCACAAATGAAATGGCTGTATTGGCCTTTGGATGGTTAATGACCTTTTGACACTTTAAAGTCTTTAATATACCTTTATATGTAGCAAAATATAATTAAAACCTTTTGGATTCAATAAAAGAGATCTAGTTGTACTACCTTACATACTTTGGATGTCATATCTTTGTTTATTATTATTATTATTATTATTATTATTATTATTATTAAGGCCTTTGGACAAAAAAAAAAAAAAGACCTGTCCCGTCATTGACCCACATCGTTATTCTTTCCCATAGACAGAGGCACATGCTTTGGTGTCGGCCCTGGCACTATAGCAGGTATTATATTGGCTGATGTTGCAGTGACGGTCCTCATTGTTACTACCACCTACTGGTATGCCAGCAAGCGCAGACAAAAGAAAGAAAACGGTAAGAAATTACAGTAATACGCACACAGATAGCTACTAATTTTCTCTAGCAATCCTGTTACTGTCACATCAGTGCACAGAACACATTTAACATGCTTGTGCTCATGTATTTCTTTAGCTGACGAAGTCTACATGAATGTCAGAGCAAACTGCAAAACATGAGGATCGAGACTGACATGAACTGTGGAAGACTCACTGACATTTAACATCATACGACACAGTATGATGATATATATGATTTATCTACATTTTAGCACAGTTTGAATACATGGCTCTGGACTCTTAGGTGGTCATATGATAGTTGCTTTGTAAATAAGACAAAATCTGTCATAACAAAAGCACACTGGAAACTAAAATTATTAACTCGATCTAGTAGATTATTAACAGCGATAACTGCAGTGCAGTGAAGGAAAAACACTGCCACCTAGTGGATAGTTCAGGCTCGCTACTATTTTCTTACTCTAGAAGTAAAAGTGACTTAAAATGTAATGTGATCAAGCTTTCTGAAACTCAAAAAAGAAAACCCGCAATTTCCTCTTTTGGTTCAAAAAGGCATGCAATTATGTATTTCTACAGGCGTCACTGAGAAACGGCTGTATAAGACAGATAAACATACCATCTCAGTTTCTTTGCCACAGCTTTAGGTGATTAGTAAGACGTTATAATTCGAGTCTATGGCATCATAGCTTAATATGCAAAAAGTGCAGAGTTCTTATATTCCTCTGCACCGTTTGGTATGCTGTATAGTTTCTATGCATATAATTTAACAATTAATAAATCCCAGATCTTTTTAAAAAGTGGATTTGTGAATTTATTTGATCTCCAGCACAATGCAAAATTTATTTTGCAAGTGTATATTGCAGATTTGTAAATGCAGTATAACATTTATTTCGTGCTCTCTGTTATCTAATGATCTTGACCTCCGATTACATGTGCTCTGTGCTGATAATGGAGCACAAGAACAGGCCTTAATTTCTGCGGACTGTTAACCCACAAATTATCAGCAAAGAAAAAAACATATCCTGATTGAATATGTGTGCTTTTAGAGTGATAGCATGTTCTTTTTTGTGTGTTGTTCTAAATATGAAAAGTATCAAATGACTGTGCACTGGAATCTCCCAGAAATTCCTGTCTAAAACAAGCACAAGACTGTGACTCCTCCACTGGGGGGGAAAAAAAGGAAGTAGAAAGAAATGAATCTTTACAAAATACTTTTCATCACATAAATTTTTAAATGTATTTGTAGTTTGCATTCAATAATACGTAATAATTCTGTCACCAATGTAGAAGATCACTCTTATTTGATATAGCTGTTTGTGAATGATTTGGAATCATTTAACCCTGAAAGACCCAAATATAGAAATACTGTGATTTTGTTTTTTGTTTTTTTTAACTCTTTTTTTGAAATGTATTATACCCCACAGGCCCAACGTTGCAATATTACAACATTTCTATTAAAACGTACTAAAATGTCAAAAATGTAAAAACCATTTCTGCTTTAGAGGCCTCCTACAACAAGTGATTTCACTCAACACTGTCTGAACAAATGTAGAGAACATCTAAGAGTTAATTTGCAGGGTGTACAGCTTATGTAGCCCATAACAATAGCATATATATCTATACACTAATAATCACACAATAATGATAACCAGACAAATCATATTTTTATGAAAATGATTTATTATAAAAAATATGCTCAGATTGTATTTACAAAACCTGATAAACTGAAAGAAAAGTTTGATATTGTGGTATACATGTTCAGTTATGGTAGTTCCATGTTGTTTATGGATAATTCTTTCTTTTGAAAACTGTACTTTTTGCTATAATCTGTCAGAGCCGTGATCATGTCTTCTGACACAAACCTTCGGAAGTACTCCAGTGGTGTATGGAAGGAGATGGCATTATTAGTGAAATCCTTACCAGGAAAATCAGTTTGGAGACTGATAAAATCATTTCTCAGCCAGTGATACCTGTCACTGCGTATGGTCTGTGTTCTTGAATAGCTTGGTTTTGTTGGTGTGATGTCCATATAATCATCATATAGAGTTTATTTATTTATTTTTATTTAAGTCAAGTCACATTTATTGATATAGCTCTTTTTACAATGCAGATTGTGTCAAAGCAGCTTTACAGTGATAACTGGCAAATAATTTTGGCTGCACAGCAGCTCTTAAAGAAAATGGTGTCATTGTCCAGCTTAAATAAATTCAGTATTGATTCATTCCGTTGTAAGAATCAATAGTTATTAATTTAGTTAATTTATCTATATCAGCATTGGAGAAAATAGTGTATCATCATCCAGCTCAGTTAAGTTTGCATACAATGGTGTTAATGCAGGCATATCAAAAACATTGTTGAATATCAAGTATCCCCAACTAAGCAAGCCAAAGGCGACAGTGGCAAAATGGAGAAACAAACCTTGGGAGAAACCAGGCTCAGTCGGGGGGGGCAGTTCTCCTCTGGCCAACAGCGAACAGTGCATGATTATGATTCAGGCAGCGTTACAGGTCACAAGTCATAAGTCATAAATTTACGGGTATCTTTACGTTCATCTTCATCAATTGTAACAGAGTCCCATCTCAAAGTCACTGTTCCTATTTTGGATGCCAAAAATGACATCATACGCATTGTAGATAGGACGGTCCTGTCTGATAGCATTCTGAAATGGAATAAAACACTGATTATTTCCAGGCTTATTAATCTCAATGCAAATCAATCTCAATCATACTTATACATTTCAAAGAATGAACTCATTCCACAGAATTCACACAATACTGTCTGGCTAGCTTGTGCTCTATTTATCATGCTAATAGAACTTATACCCCCCACATTCCAGAACATTATCACCTGGCCCTCAGACAGCAAGTAGTTATTTGGGCAAACAAGCAAAGCCCAGAAAAGAAAACATTATTTTATAAATAATAAGATACAGATAGTTTCAAATACTGCTACACAAATAGCCTACTTTCAAATTCTCAAAAAATATTTTTTTTCTTCAGTAAACTTGAACTTATTTAATAGTCATTAAATTTTGATTTTTGGTATCAAAATCAATATTATGTTTTGTTACTGACAAAAAAAAAAAATCAAAAATATAAATTGGTAGTACAATTCATCCATGTAATGTGCAGTGTGCACAGGCAAATTTTGCTACCCCCTTTAACCCAGTGTTGTAAAATTACAACACTAAGCTAAAAAATCTAACATGATCAAAGCATATCTTAATATCTGCATGATGTAGACATATTACTAATCACAGAAAAAAATATTTTAGGCATTTTACTTACTTGAATGTTGATTTATCCAGTCCAGTAATAAAAGGCCAGGTAAACAGACCCATTTACAAAATCTACCATTCAAAAGTATTGCAGGGTTGAACAATGGACCTATTAGTTGTGTAAATGGTGGTCTTAAAGAGAAAAACATGTACAGGGATATTTTAGTTGAGCTTAAACTGATGTTGTAATATTACAACAATGGGCCTTACAGGGTTAAATTGTTTAAATTCTTAACTTAATTACTTTAACACTTTTATTCTGCCTGTTTGCTTACAAAAATGTGGATTCAATATTTACACAGCGACAAAATAATAGCATATAATAATGTATCATACCCCCAATGTCCATTGGAATACATCTAAAATCTTCAAATTATTTTAAATACACTCAATGTATAAATACATCAAAAATACTTTGCTTTGAATTTTTAATATTATGCATGTAACTAAGCATAATAATCTTTAATCTTTAAGATGCTTTAAGGTCATATATCTGTCAGACTGAGCTTCAGGAAGTGAGATGCAACACTGAGGTGCTGTCAGGTTATAATAGTATGTCTTCTCAACAGGGCAGGTCTGAAACACATCACTGAAACACACTTAGCTAAGAACAACATCCTTTTTTAAATAAATAATGTAAGCGGAACAGGATATATGTTTTTTTTTTTTTGTTTGTTTTTTTTCTACCTGTTTGAGAGGATCAGATACTGGCTTTAGTAGTCACATCCTGTGCAGCGAGGCTTTTACTGCATTAACACCCAGGTCCCTCTCACTAGCCACTTGCTCACACACATAACTTACTGTGAAGTGAAACTACATTTACTAGGAAGGACATTCGGAAAGTACATGCATTTCCATTAACTATATGTTCAGATTTCGTTTTCCGTGTATTTTAATTTGGTACCTTAAGGCTAGACATTGACAGGATCAAATGTAAACAAATTAAATACTGAACTAGGTTGTGTGTGTGTGTGTGTGTGTGTGTGTGTGTGTGTAAGAGAGAGAGATATGGGTGAGAGAGCAAGGGAGAAAAAAGACTAATGTTACCTCAGATAGCAAGTACAAGCACGTGTAGCTCCTCCCCAGTGTCCTTTGTTTCTATTTTGATGGATGGTGATAAGTCATCAGCACACACTCTGTGATTTTTCACACACGCAATCCATATAATTCACTTTGATATTCAAGGTGTTTTAGCTCACAGCCAGAAAGGCTTCTTGTGCGTTTTTAAAGAAACCTTAAGTCAGGGCTGCACCAACCCTGAGTAATTCTCTCCTAAACCTGCGCTCATAATGAGGAGGATTCTATACCTAATGGTCCCCATGAATGGACTATTTGGTGAGTACATTTTACAAACTTTCACAGGTTTTAAGTTTAAATGAACTTAGCTAAACAGTGTTTATATATATCATCAGCAACAAAATGATCAGTGTGCTCTGGGGTCAGTAACTCTTTGGCGAGCACAAATTAAGACATTTTCAATAAACTTAGACAGGCTTTTAGCTTACTTTTCACTATAAAATTCAACAAGATAATATATTGTAATTCAATAGCAATGTAGAGAGAGAATAAAAAGACTTCATGCACATACATTATATTAACTAGTGTACATATGTATGTATTCTACATTGAATATGTTAAGTATAAATTGTATATCTTATATCTTATATATAAAAGTATAAATTAATATCTTATTCATAATCATTAGCTGATGATAATTTTTTCCTTTTAAGTGTTTCAGTAAATATTTTTTTTCCTTTTAAGTGTTTCAGTAAATATAAATATAAATGCAATATCAGTTTCATGGGGTTGTTTGTGTTTTTATGTGTACTTGCAGTGATTATTGCAAGTAATCAAGAGGAAAGGGCATTTTCAATTATGTTGATTGATTTAAGAACATGCTATTATAATATTTTCTCTTCTCACTTTCATCAGCAGGCTTTGTTGAGGGGAATCAAGGTAATTATTCTCCCAAAGATCTCTGAAATTCAGCTGAATTTTTTCTTTTTGCATATTAGAGCATTAGTGTGCCAATGCGTTTTCTGATTCTCAGACTGCAGTTCATGTTACCAGTTGGAGACTGGAGCGTTTATTGGGATCATCACTTGTGACATCATCCTCACGCTCCTCATTGCTCTCTCAGTCTACTGTTTTGTTTCCCGCCAGAAAAGGAGAGAGAGTTTACATGTGCAGCCCAGATGCTGTGGGTCAGGTATGCGTTTGTTAGAGAAATCAAAAGAGAATCACGGCAATGAGTTCCAGTCAAAATGACACATTTTTCTGATGTTTAAGGCAAAGCAAAAACTCACCAGCCTTCAATGAGGTCAAAGACAATTGAAGTGGAATCACCTTATCAGGTAAACTGAGCTTATGTGTATTTAATGTACTATATTAATACATACAATATTGTAGTACATATCAATGTACTACAAAACTAAAAATAAATCAGTATTTATAATAAATACAAAGTTTTTGTGAGTTTTAATACCAATTTTGGTTAAATCTCACAAATCATCTAAATCTAATCTTCTTCTCTTTTTTTTCATAATGGTTTCTTGAATTGTTTATGCATGTACTAATTTTCAAAATTGTTTGGCAGGAACTTTATGGAGTCCAATCAGATATATACAGTGATCTTCAGCAGTATCGGAAATGAGGTGACCATGTGACATTTAATGTTAATTATGGGTTGTGTACACACCCAAAAATATTTGGAGATTGCATTCATTAAGTTTTCAAACTGTATCATACAAATGTGTATTTACCCTAAATAAGCTATAGTAATTGATTTATGCAAACCGTTTTTCCTTGAATCCTTTTGATTGGTTGTGGCGTACATACAAAACAATGAATATAAATAAATAAATATATTTTTTCATGGTTTATGGAAATTAAATTATCTTAAAGAGTTTGTATTCCACATTTTTTTTAATATAGCTGTCAGTTGTTTTCATTTTTATGTCATGTTTTTATTTATTCATAATATATCTTTGTTATGAAACTATATCAGAATATAATTCCCTTGCTCTTCATGTAGAAATAAATGTTTTATTTTGATTGTGTGGCCTTCGATCATTTTTGTCTGTTTGTATAGAAAGATGGATGGATGAAGCCACATCATGCACTTTTTTTTCCTTCTTTCAAGTGGCTAAGGAAGTGGACGCTGTAGCTGACCTGTTTAGAAATCGCATGACTGCAATGAGTCAGTTAGACAAAAGGGACTTTTTTTTTTTTGATGACATTTGATGATTTTTCTTTTTTGAGTCCTCAATTTTTTTAAATCCTGAATTTCCTGAATCCTGAACTTTAAATCCTGAATCTTATATGTACTTATGAGCATTTTCACTATTGCAGATATGTTGCTTTATGTCTATATAAGTCAAGTGTGATTATATTAAGACAAAGCAAATCAAGGAAATGAAACTGAAGGGTGCTTGACTTGGCACAGAGAGAAATCTAATTTCTTCTAATAAGTGTGACCACTTCAAACGTCCACAAGAGTGCACTATTATCTCAGTGTGCTATATATGTCAAGTCCACTGTATGTACTCTGTCTTCAGACTTAAAATTCATGTCCTATTTTGAAGCTCCTCTGTGTGTGCACTTTACCCTAATGTGTGCTTGATCTACAACAGATTCAATATTTTGTTTGTCTTTGCACGCAATTGACGTTTTTTGTGAATATTCCGAGAAACCTTGAAGTACCAATAAGATAAAATGAATTTCTCCAATGGTTTTAAGACACATCTGGACTAACAGCCAAGGCTGTTAAAAAACTGCCAAATTTGAATCATGCTTTTGACATAATATGCCAGATTACACTGACTGAACCCAAACTGTGAAGCCAGCTTTGTGTTGGTTTTCAAGTAGGAATAGATGAGAAATTGTTGACAGCATCATAGGTTGATTGCAATATTGTTTTACAGTTTTAGATATTGCAATTTGCAAACTGTTTCACCGCCATGTTGGCCTGAAACTAGCCTATAGCTGCGTCTCATTACGGAGGCTGCGTCCTCTGGAGGTCGCATTTGAAGGCTGCATCTTGTCATCGAGGCAGTCTCATTTAAAGGTGCAATATGTAAGAACTTTGCAGTAAAATATCCAAAAACCACTAGGCTAGTGTTATATATTTTGTTCACTTGAGTACTTACAATATCCCAAATGTTTCCAACTATTTGTAAATCGTGAGAAAATTGCAATTTTAACCAAGGCTCCGGGACGTGTGAGGAGTCGCCTGTCAATTGCGTCTTACCCGCGTTATGCTCGGTTTCCGGTTTTATTTTGTAGAAACCATGGAAACACCAAAAACGCTTTATTATACATGTTTTATTAGACAAGGGAACAACTGTTTTGAAATATTTATAGACAGAAAACTAATTATTGTTATATAGCTCAACACGTTTAGTCTTATTGTTTAAATCTAATTTTCTTGATTTTTGCGAGTACCATGCTTTTACCATGCCTCAGAGAAAAATACTATTTTGTCAAGTAGCTAACATAGCATAATCAGATACAGCTTTATTTATAGTAACAGTAATACAGCATTTTCTCCATCATACAATACGTTTTAAAATTATTTTCATGACATTTATCAACACAAGCCACCCAGCATTTATTAATATGATATTCTAATATCGATCTAGCTTACTGCAGTGTGCAACAAGTGTCTCACAGCAGCCACCGAGCGAACGCACAGAGTAACGTTATAACATAATTTTCAACACACTCAAATGTATCTAATATGATAAACAGAGCTGTGTTACCTCATACTCATGACTCAAGCGGCGACGGTGACTGTGGCATAATAAAAGTTCCGCTGCTCGCGGTGTGTGTTGCACAATCGCTCCAGCGGCCTCGTTCAGCTCCCACAACAGTTGGTCCTGTTCTGCTTCATACTACAGTAAAGTTAATAATCGCATCCATGAACATGATTTCTGCCCGAGTCCTATCCCGATTACTTTCCACCGGCTGTGAGGTGAAGACCAAGATCCCACGCTCAAACTTGGCATCATCAAACTACGCTTTTGTTTTGAATAGGCCTCTAGCGATCTTTATCGGACAGAAAATCTTACATGTTGTACCTTTAAGAAAAGTAACTGTTAGATTGCAAAGTAAGAAAGAAATTACAGTATTTTACACCTTACAAGGAATAACAGTCAATTTTATTACGGTAACTTTTCTTAAATAAGACATCCTTGGTGACTTACGCAGTCTTCAAACGTGACTTAAAGAGAAGGAAGTATGGAGTTTTAATAATTGTTCTAATTAAAATTTACACTACTATAACAATGACACAGATGAATTCTATCTTTGGAATCACTTTCAGAACGATTTTTTTTTTTTTCCAGCTGATAAACGATAAAGTCATTGACAGCCAATCAGAATCCATTATGCTAAGAACTCGAGCATTTAAAGTGGCAGACGACATAACTGTAGCGCGCGCTTATTAAATAAACAGAACGGTTGGTTGGCGTCGACGGCGCTATCGTTATAGTTCTCTTATGGTTCTTGGGGTGAACGGGCCTTTAAACTATTCCCCCTATAGCGCCCCTTAATGTAACGTCACACTTCGGAACACTATTTTATTGCAACCATAGATTGTAACGCATGAATCGATCTTGCATAGCTACGAGGAGCATCTTTGCTCAGGTAGGCCTACTCGAGTATGATAATGATAAGTGTTTACTATAGTTATCTGCTACATTTCAACTGTATGTGTTAAGTCATTCAGCAGATGGTTATTCTCCTTCAGTTCTGTTCGATGTAATAGGAAAAGGCAAACTAAACTTTTTGAATTTGGGATTATATTCATAATTACAATTTGAAATCAGTGGCGCATTTGAGTGCATATTTCATGATTCTGACTAAAAGCTATTTGTTTGCAGGACATATGGACAAACAAAGAGAGCGTTCAGATGAAACTAGGTTAAGCTAATCTTTTAATAATCTTACATCAGTTTTTTTAATAGGATTTCAAACACTTTCTTTTGCTTCCTGTGCACTATTTACCCAAAGCCTGGCATGCTTGAACTACTCAGAAAGAAACAGCAGGAACTTATTCAGAGAAAGAAACCAATTATTTTTTGGTCTGGTTTGTTTGCTTAAGTTTTTTTCCTCAGCGTGAGAGGAAATCTACCATAAATGTTTGAGTGTTTACATACTGTTTTTAACTTTTGATTCACATTTGAGTGTGCAGTATCCCTGCTTTTCTAGCTTCAGAATTCTTTTCTATTTGAAATATATGGAATGACAAGCGCTTCGTCTTCATCTACCCATAGTTTACGCTGTTGGTATGTGCCGGGCTGGACAAGTAGAGGAGGAGTGTGGCATCTATCCTGACCTTGGCAGCCAGTTATCAGCTTCAGGCTTATGTAGCTTGATAATTTATCATACTATCAAAATACATTCCTTAACTGAACCCACAAGCACGACAAATGGAGTTTTTACAGGTAATCTTTAAAACTGTTTTTGTCAATCTGCATTCCCTTTTTGTTTGTTGATTCATGTATGGTATTCTAAACTCTGTTATGACTCAGAACCAAAGGATGTGGTTTAGGATAGAAGAAGTGTATGTGGCCTTAGAGTAAAGTGGTGAATGCTCTGAATGCTTGTTCTGGTAAATGTATTTGAGGTATACATTCATGTTGGAATTTTAATCCATGGCTTGAAATGGTCCAGGAATGGAAGAATTATCTATATTATATGAAGCAAAATTTATAGTGCATATTAGTGAAGACCTCTCATAAACGATTTTGTACATCATTAGATTTCATATGATTTTTACTATACCCTGCCCCTAAACCAAACCCTCACAGAACCTGTTGACATTATTAGATAAAACAAACCACAGTTTGGCTGATCTTCAGCCTTTAAGATAGTGAGGCCACCTTAAATGATCTTACAAGCCAGTTTTCAACATATTCAACTGTATGAGTGAAGGCATTAAGGCCTGGTTTCACAGACAGGTCTTCGATTAAGCCTGGATTAGGCCTTAGTTCAATTAGAACATTTAAGTAGCCTTTTTAAATGTGCTTTAAAAAAAAAAAAAACTGGTTTGCATCTTGACACAAAACAATGGCACCAACATATTTTAGGATATGTCAGTGCAAGTTTCTTTCAGTTAAAAAAGCTCAAACATGCATTTTAGTCTGGGACTAGGCTTAAGCCTTGTCTGTGAAACCAGGGGTAAGTGTTTATAGCCAAGCCAAAAACACACACACACACACACACACACACACAAACACAAACACACACACACACACACACACACACACAGTGTCTCTTTTTCCTTCTTGCAACTGGCTGGAATTATGGAATCATTCTGTGACCTTTTACTGAGCACACAAGCCTTACTTAGGTTATAAAATTTAATCTTTGTAAATCCCTCCCTGCATAACCCAACAGGGTTGATACTGAACTGCTGTTAGCTCCCCATTTGTTGTCCACCATAACACACAGTTTCCCGAAACTATGTTGTCAGTGCATTGGTAAACATGATGTAGCCACTTCAGTTCATTGTGGACACCTGATATTAGTGTCTGCAATTTAGCAAAGGGTGCAGCGGGAGTTCTGTAAACTTGTGAGGTCTAGTCACACTCATGTTATCCATAAGAACTCTTATTGTGCAACTGTTTGAAACACACAGTTCTGAAGAATGCCAGATAATTCTCGGCAATCTGATGATGTCAGGCTGACTGAATGTGGTGCTGTAAAAGTTTGGGTGCTGTAATTAGCTTCTGCCGTGTTATCATCCTGCCCTCCCCATTGCTACAATATGAGGCCTGATTGTCGCAGGGAGATTGGGTGCCCTGTCAAATCAAACAAACTCTCTCTGTGTTAGCACTCGGGTGGCTGGTGATGATAAAAAAAACAAAAAAAAAAAACATGCCGATAGGAGAGGATTCGCATGACCTAACACCAGCAAGTAGTGCTAATTCATCTTCACTGCTTTGCCGATGATGGACAGAATGCTTATGTAGCCTGAAAAACTGCATTCAATTTATTGATTTATTTATTTTTTGCATGAAATCACACTACTTTTTAAAAGGTTAGGATCAATTGATCGAGATTAATAGTTTTATTCAGCAAGGATGCTATAAATCGATCAAAATTGACAGTAAAGACTTTTTACAACTTGTTTTGTTAAAAAAATAAATATTTCTTTTGAACTTTCTATTAATCAAAGAATGCATCAGTTTCCACAAAAATATTAAGAAGCACAACTGTTTTCAACATTAATAATAATAAAAAATGATTCTTGAGCACCAAATGAATGATTTCTGAAGGATCATGTGACACTGTAGACTGGAGTAATGATGCCTTAGGTGCTATAGGAGTATAGGTGGCTTCAAATCTAGTAAACCTAAAAAAACGTATACATACAAATAAGGAAAAGTTCTATTGGTAAATTTGTCATTACACTTTTCATTTGCATTAAAATTACATATGAAGAAAGATGAAGTTTCAGTACATAGGGTCAAGTGAAATAGTTCACTCTATCAAAGTTTCTGACCCAATTTAGATTTTTCCTGAGCCAGTGCTGGGAAATAGATTGGATAATTTGATTCTGACTTGCCCTGGTAATTTTCCGCCTCTGTAAGTGTGTGTATGGGTGTGTATTTGTAGAGAGCACTACATTGTTCACTGGCAGTGAGTAAAAGGAGTGTCGTGTGACTAAAGTGCCAGTCAGGGTGATCTGGGCGAATACGTGTCACATTGATGATCCTTGGCCTGAAAAAAGTCAGTAACAGGGTCATCCTCTTATCTTGTCAGAACATTGGAGCTTTGCAAACTGACAGGGCCTGAGGGGCATATTCAAAGTGGTCTCTCATTTTCCTGCTTCTCATTTATTGAAGTTGTTTGAAGCCTTGATGCAATGCCAAGACTTGTGAATCTCCAAAATCAGTACGTAAAATGTACATATTTGTGTTTGCAATTATTTATGATGCAGTTTTATATAAAAAAGGCATATTCATTGCCCCTGATCCTTCTTTCTTCTGTATACTGTGTGAACTGAGGCTGAGACCGAGTTCTTCAGCACACTGGATGGTTCCGACACCCTCCTTCATTGAGGGTATTAAGACCTAGTCATAATGAGCGTCATTCACTGCCTCTGTTGCTCTGCATCATGGGGGCACATCAATGGCTCACCAGTGACTGGCCACAAATTAGCCAGACAAGAAGCACAGGGAGCTGAATGGCTGGCTGTGCTCTGGCAAATATGGGATTAGAGAAGATTCAGGATATGACACAAAAGGGAAGGATGAGTGTCAGAGGCAGTGGAAAAAAGCAATGGATGGATTTAAAACATCATCTGATGCTTGTGCAGCAGGCCATGGATATCATGTCATGAATGAATAGCTGAGGTTTCATCATGACTCAGCATTGCGTCAGTCCCAGACAGATGGCCTTCGTCAATGGCAAGTCGTAGGATTGTGTTGTATTTTTAGAAGTTAGTTTAAGCACTCGTAGGACACATAATGAAGAAGTGTTTTCTACTCTGGCTTTGATGTTCTGAAAACTCCAGATACAATATGGCAGAACACTCTCGAGAGAATGGCTTTGACTGGTACGGTGCAAAAGCCTGAAGTGTTCTTTGGCCAAGGAAATCCTGGAAGCTGTACGGCTCTTCTGATAAGATGTTTCCTGGAACACAATGTTGTGCTTGCTGGAATAAAGGAGGAGCCTTGGTTCTGTTCGTTAACAAATAATTGGTTCTGTGCCTCCAGGTAATTTATTTTCTTTTTTTTAATGATGATATGAGTGATGGAGTTGCTCTGATTGATTACTTTTTCACAATCCGTTCTTCTTGTGGGCCTGTACAGCCTGTCCAAAATCAAATGCTCACTTAAATATATACAGATTGTGAATTTAAATTAAGTGAAAAACATATTAAAGTGAAATCAACACAATGGCTTATTTACATAAATCCTATTTTTAGTTAGGGCTTTATGGTGCTGTCTCTCCTGTGTCCCTGTGTTTTCCCAGCTATTCCCAACAAATGCCTGAAGCATTCTCACAACGATACCAGGAAGGGTGTTGTACTTCCTCTTGTTCCTCTTATTGTACCCAACCTAAGCAGATAAAAGTCAGACTATCCTTATCTGTACTGAGGAAAATTACCATTTTGTAAACCACGTGAACCCAAAACCTGATGGTCAAATTTCTGCTTATTTATTTAGTTATTAATTTCTTCTGAAAGCCAAGTCTGCTTTTTCTCAGTTTTAGTTAATATACCTCAGACCAGTGCTTCGATATGTTTTATTCTCTCACAATTCCTTACTAGCTAAGTGCAAATAATTCTTTCTATTTCGCTCTTCCTTTACCATGCCATTGAATATATAAAGATTTTAATCTGTCTTTTACTTGAGGGAGAGAGTTTTGATTGCTGTTGGGAGTGTAATGATCCCATGTAATTAGTCTCACAATAAATTGCAATAACATGTTGCACAGCTGGGAGATGTAGCTTTGTTGTACTGGAATAATCTCCTCTCCTGGAAATGAAAGACTTATTTAGGTCTGCTGCATGTTTTAGCACTTCCTGAGAAATATTATCATCATGTGAAATTGAAGATACTTACCAACAGAACTAACATCATGTTAAATCCAAATGATTGATTCACATTTAAATTACAAAGTGTACTTTTTACTGAACTAATAGAATCTGTCGTAATGGTTATGATAACAACAGATATCCTACCCACAAGTCTATTGTTTTGCAATGCTGCATTTTTGGAAAACAGACTCGAACCAAGGTTTTTATTTCCAAGAAAAATGCTTTATTTTCATTGGTTGTTAGCCCAGCAAATTTTGCATAGTGCACACCTGCTTGTGTGAAGCCAATAATGTGATGGAAAAAGTTTATTTTAGTCTTAATCTGGTCACCAAATTTTGCAGGATTCCTTTCTCTTTTGCAGGACTCCTTTCATATCTCAGCTGCAAACAGGAGTTTAAACCCTCATCAGCAATGGAATTATAGATCTGGAAAAAAAATCATCAGGACAATACAGCTTATTATTCCTCTTCATTAGCCTTTTTTCCATGAAAGGGGCATTTTTACCAAATTAGCATAATGTTATTGAAATGGATCTTTTTATTCTATGCAGCGATTTAAATTCACATTATCCATTTGAACTTCAGAGAATGCAAATTAAAACTGGATTAGTATCAAGAGAATTCATAGCTATCAAATCAAAGAGCTGTAAATAATTGTGAGTTATGTGGTCTTAAGTATCTCCATTTATCTCATTTGAGAGGAGATCTTAACACCGGAGCTTTGGAGATCATTTTTATGACTGTTGTTAAATTGGCCATTTTATTATTAAAAATATACCAGAATCAGAATCGGAAAGAGATTTATTGCCAAGTATGTTTGCACACAAAAGGAATTTGTTTTTGTGGCAAAGGAAGCTTCCAGTGCACAGAGACAACAGTACACAGAGAGTGAAATAAAAAAAGATATCTGAATAAGATAAGAGATATATAATATATATAATATATATATATATACACACACACAGAAATGCTGTTATTATACTTTAAAAATGAAATATTTGCTGATCATGTTTGCCTCTTCCTATAGCAGTTTAGAAGAGGAGGAGCAGGTAAGTGAATGGATTGCTCTCTTTTTCTCTCCCTGGAATTCAGACATGTTTTACTATCACCAGACCTTCTAGTGTAAACAATCTCAACGTTTCCATGGAAGTGAGGGGTGGCATGAGAGTCAGAGCCACAGTCTGACTAACCCAACAAACCCTGGCAAAGAGAACAAATTACAAAGATAACGCATTATAAAGATATAAACTTTTACTGACCAGTAAATGCATATGTAACTTACTACGAAATATAATATAAACCGTACTATGATGTCAAAACATTTATAAAAACTACTGAGAGAAAAAAAAATCCGTTATCAGTTAGCATCCTGTCCTGTACAGAAAACCTCACCCTGTTGAACAAGAAGGGCAGTTTGTTCACATTTTGTAAACAAGTATTTCCGTGATAGTCCATAAAATCATTGCACAGAAGACAGCAGTGTGGCCCAATACTGTTTGATGTACTGTGTGGAGGACGGCTCTTCTCAGAGGATTTGGAGATGATTGTCAATCTAGCTGCAAAGACTCTTTTTAAAATAGCTATTTTATAGTTGAGCCTCTTTTGTGTGACCTGTGGAACATCTCACACATTTACAGGCATATTGAGCCAATGATAACACAAGTAATATACTGATAAGATCACAGCTTAATTATTTGTCTAAATCAGCACTGTTATTTGATCAACGTTGGGTTAAAACATGCGATTTTATGCTTAAATCTGAGTGTAATCAGTCAGTATCTTAAATTAGATGAGAAATTAGTTTAAATTGAGACTTAAATCTAATTAAGACTTTTAGTTTGAAACACTTCAAAAAGCAGCGTTATCTTTTCTGAGCATCTGTACATCTTATCTTGAAAGCGCAGTCAACTTCTCCAGCAGATCTGTACAAATCCTCTCTTCTTTGGCTAAACAAAACCTTCTTTAGGCAGCGTTATCTCACATACTGCCAACCAGGGGCATCTAAAGTCTGGTATCATGAAACAAAAACACATCAGAAACTCCGAGACCACATATTTCTCTCTTGTTATGCCCTCTTTTTTCCTTCCTGAACAGATTTATATGAAATCCCTAATGAGACAACAAAAGGCAAATACAAGGACCATGAACAGAAAAGTCAGAGAAGAGAGTAAGAATGATTAGTTTCTGCTAACCCAAAACTTAATGGTCACAATGTCCAGTATTCAGTTTTCTCATACTGTCATAGTGTAATGCTGTCTATACCTTTATTATGCGGCATCATTCAAAATCATATACTGTACGTAAAATATAATGAAAATCACAGGGAAAACAAAATATAATTTATAAGTCCTTATATTTTATAAGTCCCATTTTATAAGTCCTTTCCTCTGACCATTTTAAACTCTTGGTTATTACTTAAGCAATTTTAATCATATTCATTAAATGAATGTTTACTTTTTCCCTTTGGGGTGTTTTTCATCATTAAATGTTTGGATACTCATGAAATAAATATGATGGAATCAGAAATCAACTCCGGACAGAAAAAGCTCCATCAACAGACTGAAAAAAAAAAATCAAATCCATCCATCAAACAGAAGAGTTTATCTCAACTGAACGCTGAAATACATATAAAATGAAAATATCTTCTCTGTGTATGAATGAATAACAGAGGCTTTAATATACTGCATAGCAAAAATATAGGTTTATATGGACTTGTTGAGGCAATTGAAGCTGAATAACAGAAAGTTATTAGTGATTACAATCCTATGTTGAAGAACAAAACCATGCTTAAGCAAAAAATACTCAGACTTTATTGAATATGTGTCAAGAGAATACATACAAGGTCCTCAAAATAAAATACTATGAATGAGATCATTAGAAGGTGAAATGGAAAGGCTTTCATTATGAGTTCCCTTGGATGTGAATACAGCAAAGTGAGGGAATGATCATGTCCTTAATACAAAAACACCAGGATTATCATTGCTAACAAGCTGAAGTTGTCCAATTTATAAAAGTGCTGCTGACAGAAAACTCTCTTGAGAAACCAATGAAATTGCAACACTGCCGCTGTACTTGAGGTGATTACAAATAAAGCCCATATCCTCCATGATGAGACTGTTTGCCCACTAGAGAATCTCCCTATTTGATCCATCAGTTACAATTGTAATCATTCTCAGTGTCTTCTGTGCCATTTAAATGATTCTCCAGTTCCTGTATGACGGCTTCCCTTCCCATTTGGTCGTTTCTCCTCTTTTCCATGATCAAGTCCTCTAAACTTTGAAAGTCCAAAACGTGACTTTTCTTTTCAGACAATTGCAGTTTCATCTTGTACGGCTGCTTTCCAATTCGAATCTCCCCTCCAATTTTAAATTCGCGTTTGCCAAACCTGCACCAGGCAGCGAAGCATTCAGAGTTCTTCCAGCAGATATCTCGCTCTTTCATCCCCACTTGCTCCATGGCATTCTGCACCACAACATCCGGGCTCAGCGCACGGAACTTATACAGGTCGTTTACAATTCTGCCCCGTTTACCTTGACTTGCGTCAAAAAGAAAGTCGCATTTAATCTCGTTTCTGTGCAAATGAACTACCTGTAGGTCGCCAACACATACCGCCCAGTGCGGGTACTGGCCGATAGCTACAAACTCCACCAGGTCACCGGGGTTGCACTTATTCGGTAAGTTCTCACACGACAGCGTTCCCACTTCGCCGAACCTGCTACTCCTTTCGTATATACACTCTTCGCGATAATATACCGCGCATTCTAATTCGTTGCGGCAGTCGTAATGTTTGACATCTTCCTTTTCTGTCTCATCGATGTTGTCCTCTTGCTCGTCGTCATCCGTGGAGAAAATATAAGACACACCGATCCGTGGAGTGTCGTCCTCTGGGTCGAATCCATTAGGGTCAGCCGTGGGTAATTCATTGTAATTCAAATGGGTAAGTTTCTCCACTTGATTCCCCATAACAATGTCCGAAACTCGTGAACAATTTCGCGTCCCACCTGTATAGGTCGGGATTTCAAAAACGCAACACGTAATCCGGCTTTGAAGCCCAGTTCAGATCTAAGTCCATGTCTTCTTTTTATCAGCGAATAGCTGTTTGGAGTAATTACGTGATGTGCGTTTTGGCATATCATACAGTTAACCGAACTGTTTGCAAGCAGTTAGAAATGTTGAGTTTCAGTCTGCGTTTCCGAACAGGTGCGTCTCACCTGCTCACTTCCTGGTGTGAACCGCAGACAGGGGAAGCCCATCAGACACTGAGGTGAACGCACGGGGAGTCCTGCGGTTAACGTCTTCTGTGAAGAAATTTTCTTTTGATGAGTTATTTCCTCTCTTTCCGCGTAATGGATAGTGCCCAGGGCTCTTTGAAGTTCTGGCAGAGGCAGTAAAAGCTCTCTGTGTAAAATAGTAGCGAGCACGGTAATGTTTACTCTAGGCACGGTCAGTTAAAGAAACAGCGCACAATTACACTGGAAGCGGATTTACGTTTTTCAATGAACTAAACTCACTGAGAGTCTACAGTTTAATGTTTACCTTTCTGTCCAGATGCTTATATTTTATAATATATCTACATAAAGACGTCAAATAGGAGAGTGGATGCCAGCCAACAGGTTTCTATTGGCTTAGTGTCTCATGTGACATATCTGAACTTTAAACTCAAACAATAAGCTGACATTTTCAGACATCATGATGACGCAATACTACAGAGTATGCCTACTACAGATATACTACAGGTCAGTTCTTTAAAATCTTAAATCTTTAATTGCTTATTATACAAAGGGTGCGATATAATGGACCCTTTTGCATTTCCGGGGTTCTCAGAAGCGCTGTCATATTGGGTAAACTTCTATAGCGGTGACAACAGCAAATATAATTTTTGTTTTCCCATTTGCTCCAATAGCAAAAGAAAAAAAATCCATGATAGCATTTCCATGACTTTCCAAAAGGGGGGAAAATATAGAGACTGATTACAGCAGGGAGAATGATGTGAAATTTGTCGTCACTCCCTTGGCCGTTGTATTAGAAGCACCCCTGCAGCAGTGTTAATTCGTTTTTTGTAATATAGAAATGTATATTAATCTTTTTTAAAATGACAACAGCCAATCACATTACTTCCAGCTTACTTGCTATGCTATGCTAGCTGTCATTCAATGATAAACAGAGCACACGCCTGCTTTGGTGCTTGAAAAGTTTTCAATTTTTGCCGCAAGCAACGCCAGTGACGTCATGCATTGCTGAACTGAATTGTGGGTTCTTTTGCGCTGCATCATTGGCGTTGCTTGCGGCAGAAGTTGAAAAATGCAGCAGGCGTGTACTCTGTTTATCATTGAGTGACAGTGATACAATGCAGGCGTGTACTCAGTTTAACATTGAATGACCGCTAGCATAGCATAGCATGTAAGTTAGCTGGAAGTAATGTGATTGGCTGTTGTCACTATGATGGTCACGTCAGCACCAAGCTTCGGAGACGCCCTCTGTCAAGCATCCATGTTGACACTGGACAAAGCGTCGCATCGTGCTGCTTGTGTCTGGTGTAGACAACTGCATCCAAAATCGTGTATTGTCTGAGTAGGTACTACATTTGAATTTGAATTTACTTCGCCGCAATTTAAAAAGTATACTCCTAAGTAGTATGAAAAAGGGACTTTGGTACGTCCGAATTTAAGACGAGTCATTTAACTTGGCGGCCGTCTTTGAAACGCCTCTCGGGCATGCAAGTCCAGCTCCTATCTCTTTGAATGGGGAAACATCAAATTCTCCAAAGCTATTTGCCAAGCTTTAAATTAAATTTCATATTTGAAATCACCAATGCAATCTGACTACAACTGTCTCACAAATTTTGTTTCTAAACCTCGAATCATGACAAAAAACGGTATTTTTCACGCTGGATCAAGCTAATGCGCATGCGCAGTCCTAAAGTGCGCATCTCTTGTGTCTCATTTTGGAGGCGCACGTCTGACTGTTTCTATAGAAACCGGAGCTTCTAACGGCCGTGACGCAATGACTTTACCAATTTAAAAGGCGGAACTTATTCCGCCATATTGCGAGTTGCACTTTTCTCCCATTCAAAACAATACGAGTGACGCGTCTTGTTATTCTATAGTCTTTGGACGTACTACATCCGCCATGTTGCTACTGTCGCATGACTTGCCAGCATCAGTTGCGTCACTTCACTTCCATTCATTAATCCTCTTCCGTGGCCTCATGGGATAGTAAAGTGTCCATCGAATGCGCACTTAAGAATCTCGGCGGAAGGAGTAGGTCATCAAGGGACTTTTCGCCTACTGTTTTTCTAATACTATGTATTCGGAAATACTTTTGGCGTACTGTTTTTCACCTACTACATAAGAAAGTATATTAGGAAGTATATAGCAAAAAAGTGTTACCCTACTTTTTTGTGAAGAGATACTGTAACCAACAGCTTTTTGATTGCTGTTTTTAGTGGGCAGTGCATTAACAATATACTGTCATTATATATTACGTTATTATAATTAGACATTACAAATATATTTTGTCATTAAATTTTGATATAAAATCCTTAAACAAAATTAAGCACTTAAATATATATTGCAAAAATTAAAAAATGCAAATCAGTAAAATTACTGACAAGAAAAATTGGACATGATATAAGAAATTAAGACAGTACAACAATTTGAATGAACAGTACTGTACATCTGTTTGCATTTGTGAAAAATTATATAATGGTGTCTACCCTGAATAAAGTCCTTTATTGCGTTCTTCACTTTGAATACAGTGGCAGCATCTTCAGAGGCGTCTCCCATGATGTACTTCAGCTTTTGGTATCCAGTCCAGGGCAGGAGGGTCTGCAGTGTTTTGTCCTGTGTTGTGGATTGCCAAACAGCTAGCCTCTGGCTGTCAGTCCATCACCCCCAGTGCAGGGGTTTCTCTTGCCCAGAAGCGTGCCTCAGCTCTTAATTACCTAACGTAACAGCTGGCCAGTGAGTCTACCTTGTATTTGCTCACTCCAGTGCGGAGATATCTGGCTGTCGCCGTGAGGCATATCACCAGTTACAAGCCAGGTGTCCATTTCCCAGTGCCACATCAAAAAAAAAACAAATTCCTACAGCCTCCTGACAGTCTCTTCAGACCAGACACACCTGCTCCCTTAATATTTAAGCATTAATATTAAATTTCATATTGTGCTTATATAATGAATTATATATGTGCCAAAAACAGATGTACTTTAACATTTTTATGTTGATAGTGTAGCCTACAAAAGACACCGCTTTATGATTCAGCAATCAATCTTCAGAGTGACATTTCACTGAAGCCTTATGTTAAAAAGATCCACACACCCCTCATCTCCATCCTGGTGAGTAAACAGAGGAATTTCAACTACCTGACATTTCAGTATTGGTCCGACAAAACCACAGTGTTCGAACTCTACAAAGATATTTTTTTTAAGTTTCCTTCACCCGAGAGCCTGTACTCGGGCCATTTTGAATGCCAAGGCACCTTGTGTCAGTATGCCTGTGACACCGTATGAAGCTGTCTGCCACCGCTGAGGATATAAAGATAAACAGCGTTGCCTTCACACTGACTCGCTCAGTGAAAGAACTCATTATTTAGTTTCCTCAACTGTTAAAAAAAGACGTCTGGAACACAACACCACCAAGAGTAAACAAAATAGGGTGAAAGTGCCAAACTAGTGGGAATGTGTCTTATGTTTTTGTTTCCAGTGGCTATGCACTGGTTACATCAGAAGAATTTTAAGCAGCTAATAGTAAGCCCCTTAAGATCCCTCTTTCTCTCTCTAGGTTTCCAAAGGCAGCTGCACTCCATCAAAGGTGTATTATTGCTGAAGGTGCATGGTGTGTGTCTGTTTGTGTCATGCCGATGAAGCCTACCAGAAGCCTGGATTGGCTGCAGAGAGAGAAATGAAAAGAAGGCGGAGAAGATCGGCAGGTGACAAAAAGTTGAGGTGAAAATGACAAAGGTATGTAATGTTATTGAACGCAACTGTTATGTGCAGTTCCATTGTCCCACAATTACACTGATATTTGTTTTTCTTTAATGAATAGAGCTGTGTGTTGTCTTGTAATACACTGCAGATTAGCTAAAAAAAATCATGAAACCACTTTTAGGTAAGCTAGTTTAGTGATCACTAATATTGAGTGCAGTGAAACATTTATTTGTCTAATCATAATACCCAACATGTGTGACGACTATTAGGACACATTTTTTCTCAGGAAGTTCATAAGTATCATTTGAGCTGCACTGACCTCTAGAGGAACATGACATTTTAGCTCTCATGTCACACAGTAATATGTCAGCAGGCTTAAAATAGTGTTCCTGTAGACCAGAGCCTTTCAAACTGGGGTCCAGGGACACCCCAGAGGGCTGCAAAGAGGTGGTAGGGTCTCTTTATTTACAAAATGAATTTTTTAGAGCTGTTAATGTATGCATTTAAGATATTAGTGAAATATGTTTAACATAATTTTTTATGTTCACATTCACTAAGTCTAAGATTACATTCTGGTCTGAAATCAAATCAAGATATTAATTGCTATATATATATATATATGTTAGTATTAGTGTAATGACAATGTAATTGGATTAAAATATCCATAAAACACTAGAATAATGTTATATATTTTGACTTGTATACTTACATTATCCCAAATGTTTCCAACAATGTTTAAATCCGCAATTTTAACCAGTGTAATGGCCCGTGTCATTGTTTCGCCTGTCAATGACGTTGTATGTATCTGCGTTACCCTCAATTTCTAGTTTTACTTCAGTAGAAACCATGGAAACACCAAAGACGCTTTATATAATGTGTTTTATTAGACAGGTGAGCAACTGTTTGGATACCGTTATCTACAGAAAAGGAATCATTGTTTTATAGCTCAACACGGTTAGTCTTGTGTTTTCTCTTGTTTTTGTTATTTACCGCGAGTAACATGTTTGTACCCAAAAAGTAAATCAGACAACACTATTTTGTCAAGTGGCTAACATAGCATAATCAGGAAGAGCTTTATTTGTAGTAACAGTAATGTTGCATTTTCTCCACCATACAGTGTTTTAAAATGAATTGCATGACATGTAGCAACACAAGTCATCTAGCTTTTATTAATATGATACTAATATCAATCTAGCTTACTGCAATGTGCAGCAAATGTCTCATACCAACCACCGAGCTAATGCACAAAATCGCATTATAACAACTTTCAACACACTCAAATGTATTTAGTATGATTGTTTTGACCAAGGAAAACAACGCTGCATTACCTAACGATTTTAATTTGCTAAATAAAGTGACCTGTATAAGTAGTAATTCAGCACTTGCGGCTATTTCATTAGAATGAAATAAAATGATGTAAATTTAATTGATCAAACGTAACCGTAACCAAGTTCAGGGAAGAAGGAGGCAGATGTTAAACGTAACATTAATCATAAAGTATGCATAAGCAACCAAACGAATGGAGCGGCAGCAGCCGACAGCGGCATATAAGCATAATAAAAACAGCAACGTCCCAGGCTCTCGGCCACACACAGCTTCTTACCTCAGTAACATTAATAAAACTTTAATACCTTAGCTCATCCATGAACATGATTTTTGCCTGAGTCTTGTCGGATTGCTGTGCATTGGCTGTGGATGTGAAGAGGACAACTCCCATGATTCCATGCTCATTCATGGCGTCATCAAGCTACGCCTTTGTTATTGTTTTGAATAAGTGGCCTCTAGCAGTGAAACTTATGTACTGTGCCTTTAATAATATTAAATTTAATATTTTCCTCACACAATATAAATGGATTTTTACACATAAAAATATACAGCTGCCTTAATATTTATTAACGGCGTCTCTCACAAAGACTATTGTATTTGGTCCTTAGCATCAAGAAGTTTGAAAACCCTTGCTGTAGACAACAATGTTGTTAAAGTTCCAGTAGTTTGCTTCATTTCACAAGGATTTTCTTTGAAATTCTCATTATTGCATTTGTTAACACTGTAAAATGCCCATACTGGACTGCTGATTACATGACAGCTGCTTTGTTTGCTCTAAACTTCAAAGAAAAAGCTTTAGTATTTGTTGTGTGGTGATAGTGATCAGAACTTTTGCCACCACTCAGAAAGTGGAACATTCTCTCCAGGCCTTATCAAAAAAAAAAAAAAAAAAAGGCCAGAAGAAGTAGGTCATTCAGATCTGACACATGACCCAATTTGCTATCTCACTATTTTTTATGTTCCCTTAAATTTCTGTATGAGCGAAGCAAACTATGTAATATATCACTGTCATATTCTGATCTTTTAGAGGTCAGCCTGCAATTCCTAATGGACATATTGCATTTTGCATTGCAACTCTATCAGTGGCATCAACTAAAATGATAATATTGTAGAGCAACATGCACAAGCACTTGTTGCAAGAATCTACCCAAATAAATGTTACGCAAAAAAAATGCAAATATAGTCTTTTGTGCTGTAGAGAGAGGCTCTTGTTTTATGGTAGTCTGTTTTTGAAATGTCTGTTGCAGCATTTGAGGAGGATCACAAAGGAGTCCATAATGGGAACCAAAAGATGAAAGTGCTCTTCAAAATGCATCAGACATTGTGCCTTAATATATCGAAAACCCATGCTTGTTTCTATTACGACTACTTTTCGCTCTTCTCATAATGCATCGCAAAGAGAAATTTGTAATAGGCGCTGTTTTGGTTAGTGTCAATTATTTTAATGTACAAAGGCTTTTGTTCATAGAACATGCAGGAGTAACACACATATAAACAAAATGCAGCTCTTTTACATGTAGATTATAAGAATAAGAAATGAGATATCATATAAAGGTATATTCTAAGCTATAAAATAATTCATTATATTATTTAAAAATATTAAAATATTTTATATAATTATAATACAATATAATTTAATTAATATATTTTATTTATTTATAATATAATAGTATAACAATGTTATTAATATATTTATATATAGTAATAATAGTGAGGAATACAAATGGCAGAAGATTTTTGGAAAATCAAGTCTAGAGGTCATAACTCTCCATCTCTTGGTGTGACTGTTATTTACCCTTCATTTCCTCATGCAGTGATAAGCAGGGTTAATCAGTGAGGATGCTCTCCCTGAGGCACAGACGCTCTGGAATTGAGTGCTTAGCATGAGATAATTAACAAATGCAGACTCACAGACTCACAGTAAAACATGTGGATGTTGTAGAACAGAGATGATCTTAGCATTGCTTTGTACCTCACAAGATATGTAAAGTATCTATAGGCTTTAAAGTGCCCCTATTACGGATTTTTGAAAATAACCTTTCATGTATTGTGTAACATAGCGAGTGAATCAAGTGAATGAAAACATCCTGCAAATTTTTAAATCTGAAAGTGCACCGTATATAAAGTTATTGTCTCTCAAAAGTAAGAGTCGACTCAGAGTCAATTAAACGAGTCGCTTGTAAAACGAATCCCAAACCGTTTCGTTGTGACGTCACAATGAAACATTAGCATATTGCCCGCCCACTTATTGTGCGCGCAGATGCAATTCATTTTTTTCAACAAAACCACAGCAGTACAATCTTTTGTTGTGTTCCCGTCATTTTACTGACGACTGCTTCTCAAACCTCGGGGAGTTTAACGCAGGATTCACAAAACGCTTGGTCTTAAAATATGGCTCAATGCCCAGTTTATTTGGACCAGCTTGCTCCTCTGAATCTCAACCTGTAAGTATGATTAATAATTGATGTTTATATTTTCTAGCGATTGTTCAAAATTCGTAGTTTTGTATGTTATGTTGTTTAACGTACACCCTAGTCTGTAATGTTAGGTCTCCTGCTAACTGGCTAACTCAAGTTTCTGTAGTTCTGCTATTCAGATGTGGGTCCAATATTGTCTAAAAATGTGTCGATTAATGCAGCTTGTCTGTCTTATTACTTGAAGTAATGATTAAGAATGGAGCACGACTTTTGTTTACAAGTCTAATGCATTAACAGCTATTCAGCTTTTTTTCCCTCTGCGTTTTTATTATTACAGTAGAGTAGAGCTCTATCTGTATTGTAATAGGATGTTAAGAGGCTAGTCTGTGCTAACTAGTTGAAGTATTCTCTCTGTAAATGGTAAACACTCATTGTAATGTCAAACAATGATATAGCCATTTTTCTTTGTTAATAGTTATGATGAAAAAGTCTGTGTTCACATCTGGCCTAAATGTTTATCTTATGTTTAGAGGTTTTTAGATTCGCTTGGCATTCTGATACAGTTCCCACAGGTGCACCTACATAAAGTATAACAGTGACGCTGCTATCACGTCTTATAAATAATGCAAACTAAGGTGACACTAACCATAGAGAAACATCCTACTGCAGTCGTGATTGCGAATCAGTTTCTGGTTGATCGACTACTTCAGACGTTTCATCGTCGGACTCGGGCTCAAATTGATATGGTAAAATCGATGCTATCTTTTCTGTCCATACATTGATACAACGTCTTGCGAATTGATAGCTGTCATTCAGTTATGGCAATGTGTGCGTGGTGCGTGCAGTAGACCAATCACAAAGGATTGGACCATCTGACCAATCAGAGCAGTGTAGGCTCACTGAAAGGAGGGGTTTAGAGAGACTGATTCTTTGAACTGCTTCTAACGAATCGTTTACAAAACATTGAGAACTGAGGTGAAATTAAATGTATATTATGAGAAAACGAAAGTGTTTTTTGACCTTGTGTGCATGTAAACCTGTTGTAGGAGACTCCCAAAACAATATTAGGAACCTTAATAGGGGCACTTTAAGTGGGCTTTAATGAGTTCTCTTGACAGGTTACATATCAAGATTTCTACGAAGAGACAGCTATTTTCATAAACGGCAGCTCTGGAGAATTTAAGGTCCCAACGTTCTCTGCTACAGAACATCATAGGCATTCTCATGATTTTACTGGTAATGTATTGCCTGCCTTGTGGTTGAAGTTCAAAGGGATTACTCAAGCCATTCATTTCTAGCCCTACAATGGGTAGGGAGGAGCAGGAATTTGTTTACCATGAATTTCTTAACCTGACATTCTAGTTTTCCATCATTTTGTTTTTTCAATTTCAGGGGTTTGTACATTGATGGCAATGCTAGGGTAGACAGTGAAATAATACCAACAGAATCAAACCATGTAATACAGGATGTTTAAAATATATAAAATATATAATCTCAGATCAGTTTCTTCATTTTTCTTCATCACATCTTTGTTTCTTTGTCCATTACAAGGTTTAAGGACATCATGCTTTGAAAATAATCAAAATATATTTATTATATTGTTAAAATATTTTTTTTAAGATTAGTAAAAGCAAGATGATATGATTCTTGATATGAAATCTACATTTATCTGTTGTTGTTGTTGTTGTTGTTGTTTTTCTGTTTGATCAAATGTAGATACTGTTAGTTTGTTGCTTGTATTAACAACATATTATACGGTACATGAGAACATATTTATTTGAAGTTGTGGAACATTTTAGCTTACAGCATGTGAAACAGATGACAGCACAGGTGCAACTATTGCATAATGCCTCTCAGGTCACAAGACACCCCAGTACAGGGAACTAACACTAGATGGCACTGTTTATCTAATGCTTTTTTTCTGAAGGCCCACAGTAGTTCATGCAAAGAATCTTATTGTTAAAATTGTAAAACTGTTTAAATTATTTAATAAGAGTTATAGAGCTATAGATTTGTTTAGTTTTTGTACCTATATTAATAAACAAAACAGTTTATTAATGCTTATGCAACTTCATACGCCTACAATGCAACCTAAGTGCAGAACACTAAATTACCAAAACTTTGTTCAAACAATAACCCAATCACTCTGCGCTGTCTAATTTATATCTGCGCATGTTTGGCTTCAAAACTTTCAGCTGTTATGTCTCCTCATTCTGAGCCTTCATCATCCCAGTGCTGTAGTAACACAATGCTGGCTTTTGAAGGGATTAGTTTAAAAACGGGGGTCAAGTACACAGCAAACTCTTAGAATAGCTTTTGGACCAAGTGGTGTTGTTTACAGCCTCAGTAAACATACACAAGTGAAGCATGGAGCAATTCAGACATGCTATGCAGACAGTGAAGAAACTTGTGTTATGGAAAAACAGAGGGGGTGAGGGCATACCACGAGGAGGTGTTAGCGGTACTAGCTCTAGTTCTGACAGAGAAGAGAGATTTCTATTTTTAGGGAGACTGGAATGTACACTGAGGCCTCTCGGAGGATTTCTGAACAACAAATAACATACCACGGTCGCCCCAGTCTCTATAAACATCCACCTGCCAAACTCAGAAAGTGAACAACTTTCAGAAGTGTTTTTGAAAACAGAGGGACAAGTTTGAGCTCTGCTTGAGTTTTGATGATACATAGATATTTACAGGACTATCTAGAATGTGCTTTAAATCAGCTGAGACAAGGTAAGGCAAGATATGGCTGACACATCAGGTCTGCAAGCAGATGCTTTGACTGCAGGCACAACAATTCCCATGTAGTTTGTTGATAACTGCATGGCATTTTGGTGTGTTTGTCATGGTATGTCAGTCCTCAGGCAAACTGCACTGCTCTAGTCTTGGAAGATTAATCTAACTGTGATGATGAACGTGCAGAATTGTTAATTAAGTAAATGTTGTCTGGCTATAAAGTATGATGATGGGGAATCATTTTCTTGCTGCCATTCCTTTGATTTCTTAAAATGTGCAATTGCAGATTATTTTAAAATGTGCACTGAATAATATGTGTGCTGGACTGTTTCACGGATGCAACTTTACACTCGTGTTCAAGCATGTCATTGTATCAGTCATATAATTTTTATTTATTATGTAATTATCATTAATCATTTATACTCTTACATGTATTTACACACACATACATATGTATACTGTGTGTATAAAAGCTAAAAGATGCATAAACGTGCAAAAATAATATCACTTAAATTTTCAAAATCACTAGATTTTAGAAATGAAATGGTTATACAAAATGCATCTGAACTGCTGCCATAAGAGTTTTTATATGCACAAGAAAAATGTATTTTGCCATTGTGGTAACCAATATCCTAATTAAAGAAAATATGTTATGATTATAAACGTTTTGTCTTTTCTTCACAGCTTAGATGGTCCAATATCAGAAGTCCTGCATTTTAAAGACAAAGACCTGATCTCCAGCCTCCTTCTGGAGCTGAACGCCTTGAGGAAGGACCAAATTCTCACTGATGTTGTTCTTTACTCTGAGGGCAAAGAGATCCCATGTCACCGCAATGTTCTGGTGTCCAGCAGCCCCTACTTCTACGCTATGTTCTGCAGCTGCTTCCTGGAGACCCAGAAGCCCCGGATAGACCTCAAAGGTGTTCCTTATGACATTCTTATGGGTATAGTAGAGTATGTTTACACAGGGTCCATCAGCATCACCATGGAGCAGGTTCTCCCTCTGATGCAAGCCGCATCTATGCTTCAGTATGGAAGACTTTTTGAGGCCTGCTCGACCTTCCTGCAGACCCAGCTCAGTCCGGACAACTGCCTGAGCATGATCCGGCTCTCTGAAATCCTGCATTGCTCTAGCTTGCAGGAAAAAGCGAGAGAACTGGCTGTCAAGAGCTTCTCCGATGTGGTGGTCTCCGAGGACTTCTGCGAACTCTCTCTACCCGAATTAGTGAGCTACTTGGAGGACGACAAACTGTGTGTTGAGGAGGAACAAGTATTTGAGACTCTTCTAGCTTGGATCCACCACGACCCATTCTCCAGACGTGGCACTATCCACGACTTGTTCCGTCGTGTGAGGCTGAGACACGTCCATCCTTCATATCTTTTCCAGTTTATTGCCAATGACCCTCTAGTCCAGTCGTCTTCATTATGCACAGAAATTATTGAATCCGTTCGTCGTCTTCTTTTTTCTGTTGGCACTCATTGCCCTGGTGATCTTGAGTCCCTTTGGGCAGTGCCACGACGGCAAAACTGCAAGGAGGCGCTTGTAGTAGTGGGAGGTCGTAAGAACGGTGAGCGGACATCTCGTGAGGCGCTTCTTTACGACGAGCAGACTCGCTGCTGGCAGTGTCTCGCAAAAATCCCGCTGCGCCTTTACCGGCCCTCTTATGTCTGCATGCACAGCATCCTTTATGTGCTCGGGGGCTTAACCATGAGAGCAGAAGGGCAGTGCACAGCTAGCAACAACGTGTACACGCTTTCTCTGAAAACAAACCAGTGGAGAACTGGAGAACCAATGCTGACGCCTCGATACGCCCATCAGAGCTCCACCTACCTGCATTTCATTTTCGTTCTGGGTGGATTGACGGCTGACGGACAGCTGTCCAATGAGGTAGAGCGATACGACACCATGTTCAACCAATGGGAGGTCATGGCCCCCATGCCCACTGCAGTTTTGCACCCAGCTGTAGCCGCACATGACCAGAGAATATACATCTTCGGAGGGGAAGACGCCATGCAGAAACCAGTTCGAATGATCCAGGTTTGATATTTCAGGCTTTTTGGGATGTTTAGTTGTATAGAAAATAAATGTCAATGATTTTGCAGTGGTAAGAGATGTTTGTTCCTGATAGGTGTACCACATAGGAAGGAATCTTTGGTATAGGATGGAAAACAGGACGGTGAAGAACGTCTGTGCACCAGCTGCAGTGATCAATGATAAAATCTACATTGTAGGCGGTAAGGAGGCTTTTTTTTTTTTTTTGGTAGTATTGTAAATATAATGTTCCTGCAAGTTGGTCTTAAAGCCACCATGAAGTCAGAATTGACAATTCTGTTTAAATTTATTGCATACTAGAAGATCCCTCTCCTCCAGCAACCTGTCACTCATATGAGATTGCAGCAGTTAGCAAATGACAACAATCCGATTAATTCCCGCCTTACTTTTTTTCTTGTTGGAGAAGCCGTTTTACTACAAATACATTATTAAATGTACTACCATTAAATTTTGGAATAATTAAGAGGTTTTTGAAAGGAAAAAATGATTTCTGAAGGATCATGTGACACTGAAGACTGGAGTAATGGCTGCTTTACTCCAAAAATAAAGCATCTGAAAATTCAGCTTTGCCAACACATGAATAAATTACATTTTGAAATATTCAAATAGAAAACAGTTATTTTAAATTATATATTATAGTAATAATATTTCACAATGTTACTGTTTGTACTGTATTTTTGATCAAATAAATGCAGCCTTGGTGAGCATCAGAGACTTGTTAATTATTCCAAAACATTTGACCAGTAGTGTACATCACAATAGGGAAGCCAGTCACAATTTCCATTTCATGCCAACATTAACTTCTTTTTTTATTTTATTTAACAGGCTATACAAGAAGGATGGTAGCCTATGATGTGAAAACCAACAGGTTTGAAAAATGTGAAAATATGAAGGCCAGGAAGATGCATCACTCTGCTGCTGTTGTGAATGACAAGATCTATGTCACGGGGGGCCGCTTCATTAACGGTCACGAGAGTGTGGAGGACTCGGACGACTTTGACTGCTATGACCCAAAGACAGACTCATGGGTGTCGATGGGAACTTTGCCATTCAAGCTATTTGACCATGGCTCAGTAAATCTGGTCTATCTCTCTGATAAGTTTTTGCCTACGTGAATGTATTAATGTGATAGTGTAGTTTATTCACATCATACAGGCTTAAATATGTCTCTCCAACCAAAATGGAGAGCATATTAAGATAGCAAAGCAATGAGAGACACACATTTTTCGAAGCTCTTTGTCAGTGTTTGCACACGTTGCTTTTTGAATGTGTGTGAGGTTATTAGTTAAATAACTATTAAAAGTTATTAAAATAGTTGAAATTGCCAAATAGCTGGCCGATATTTAAAATTAAGCTTGGACTATGTAGCAAATGCAAGTGTGGTACTTTTTCAGCTTGATTTTTAAGTGTCTTTTAGATCACCTTGTTTAATGAACAATTAAATAATATTAGTGTTTACTACAGAATACACATTACCTTTGAAATTCTGTACTGTATTACTTTGCACTTGACACTGAATAGTTGCACATTGTTTACGTGTACTTTTATTTAAACACATTCCTGCATTTTGTAAATTGATTATTTATTCATGTTTTTTAACATCCACTTCTTTTGTGTGTTATTTGTAAGATGGCTTATCTGACTGTATAGTATTTAAAGGGATAGTTCACCCAAAAAAATAAATCCTGTCATCATTTGCTCAGCCTCATGTTGTTCTAAACCTGTATGACTTTCTCTCTTGTGCAGAACATTAAAAAAAAACTATAAAAGAAAAACTGGAATGATAATTTCATTGTATGAACTATGAAACACTTTCTTTATATTTCCACAGAAGAAAGAAACTAATACAGAAAGTTTGGAATGACAAGAGCGTAATTAAAATTATAAAATTCTATTTTCGGTGAATTATTCCCTTAATGGTTAAGTAAAAAAAATCCTCTTCCTGCCAAACAATTTAAATTTTTGTATAATAATGTATTTGTTATACTATTTATTTGATCGTTTATATGTAATATCTATTCAATTTGAAATTAAATGCTTTTTAAAATCATGTTCTGATGTGATCTATACATCATTTGAAATAGAGATGAAACTCATATGACATGCCACAAAAGGTGTGAGGACGCAAGACAGCAGATGTGTGAGAGAAATGTGTGTCTGAGTATGTGTCATTGCCTGTCTGTGTCTCACATGTCTTCCTGTCACTCTCAGTTAGACTGTAACAGGTGTTGGCATGCCCAGACACAAAACAGTGAATTGCAAAGAAGACTGTGATGAGCCATTAAGGGACTTGCTACTGTATTGTGAATGCTGTGATATGTGAAATTCACAATACACATTTCACTTTATCAACACTCCAACTAACCTTAACATGTTTATACAAGTCTAAGTGACTATGTGCTTTTATTAGACACATAATATATCTTGCATTAGGCAATAATCATGTTCCGTTAACTCACTGACATGTAAGGATGATAAAAATGTGGTCAGCAAAGTCTGTGTTACGATTACCCAACGCACTGTGAGATCTATAGTACTACATGTGCTGCTTGGGGTTTGCATTGATTAAACTACATCAAGCCTGTTCATATCTGAACATTTTATGCTGTAGCTTGTTCTTTTAGTTTGGAGATGATGGGATTCAGTCCTTGGGGGCCATATAGGTGATTTGATGTTATTTTGGGAAACAAACAAGGGAGAACTTTACACCCCCAGAATCATGTGGCTCCATGACCCAGGCTACAGATTTGTTGGTCCAGGATGTAAATTGAAACATTTCACTGAGGGAATGATGAAATCGGTGTAAGAGCAACAGCAACAGGTGTGTTAGTGAGCAAGCGAGAGTGTATGTGATCATGTGCCATGTCCACCAACATGAACACAAAACAAAAACAGTTCTAGACAGTTCCATTTACTTCATTACATTAATTTTTTTTTTTTTTTTACATCGAATCCCTTTTTGTTTACTTTTTGCTCTTGTTCAACAGACAAATGTTGAGCTTTTCTTAACTTTAAATCATAAAATGGAAATATGATTGCCATCTACATGTCTAGGAAATCCCCTCATAGCAATTGTCCCTGAGCCCAGAGCCAAACAGTGAACATGGCTTGGGAAAAGATATTTTAGGAGAGGAACAAATGTCACGTTGTTGAATGTATTTGCCTCGCAATTGAAGCAAATGCCTTCCTGATGTGCAGTTAAACCTTTGGAATGAAAACCTAATGGAATGGGTCTCACTCCACAATGTTACTAAAACATCTTTTTAAAAAGTTTAGACTACAGTAACATATTTATGCTGGAAATCTGCCTAAATGACACTATTTTCTTTTAGAGCTGCTGTACAGCAAAAATGAACTGTTTGCATAATTGAATCATTTTTCTGTTAACACTGTAGAGCTGCTTTGAAACAATCTGTTATGTATAAGGCTCTATATAAATAAAGGTGACTTGACTTAAATGTTGTACTTGTCAATGTTTCCTAATTGTTTCCTATATAACATCACTAATCATTCTTCGGGATAAAATTATGAATTCATTCAATTGATAGCCTAAATGAATCATCCTTTACAATATACCAGACTGGAAAGAGGCAGTAGAGAGACCTGTTCTGGAGTCTTCTACTCTACTTTAAACACAGTAGGCATAGTTTACAGCACCCAGCCAAGTCATTTTACATCAGCGCTGCATTGGCTGTAGTGAGAAGATGAAGAGACAAATTGTTTGAGAAATGTTTCCTGTAAACTTTATCACAGGCATGAGTGCATGTTGAATCTCAAATGAGTGTTTAACTACTGCATGTAATGCATTTTTGTTTTGATTACAAGAAAAAAAGTTATGCCTCTAAACATTGTCTGATAAAACATTATAAAAATAGTGTGCAAAATAATTCCTTAAATGTGTTTATAAAACGGTTAGTTCCTGTCCTTGATGCTGATTGGTCAATAGCTGTGTTTTATTCACGATAAAACACAGCTATGACCGCTTCACCCAACGGTTCTGTGTATCACTACACAAAACCCTTAGCAACCACTCTTAGCAACGTAAACTGTATGTTCTCAATTGATATTGTTTATTAAAGCTTACTGTATTATGTAGAAGAGTACTGTGAGAAAGAAATCGAGCGAGTTTATTACCTGCATTCAGATTTAGCATTTTCCTTCAGGTCAGTCCTATGTTCATAATAAAACATCTATTTAAATTTCCGATGTATTATCTTGTCCTTTTAACAGTTAAAGGTTTTTACCATGACTGACAGCGCTAGTCAAGGCATTTGTCAGTTGCGTCTTGTTCCGTGTTCACAACAATTCAGTCTTTTCAATGTAAAAGTCTTCGCTACTGACTGACACACTCTTAAAGACAGTCTTTGCCGCCATCTAAAGGCGTAATAATGTAACTTCTGTTGCTGTTCACGGTCAGGGACTATTTTTCCGGTGGAAGGAAGGCTTTTAGTAAGAGTTTACTTCATGAAAGTTGCATTGTTACATATTTTTGGCTTTAATATTGGTATTGTGTGGTAACCGCTTTAAAAGTAATAAGGTACTCGAGGCTAGTGCTGTATCGTGAATATCGTGAACTCCGCTTCGCGTTGTGCCTAACAGCGCCCTTCAGCCGTGACTTATTTACGATACAGCACAGCCTATCGTACCTTATTGCTTACATACTTTTTTTTTTTTTTTAATTCATTTATCAATTTAATCAATTCATAAGTTTTTCCAGAAGAATGATTAGTGATGTTAGAGTGAATTCAGGTTGATTGGGAAACTTTCTGCCATTGAGATGACTGGGGGAAAGTGTCCTAGTCAACCTAAATTCACCCCTAGTCATGGTTTAACCTGATCTCCACACTAGGATTTAGGAAACATTTAGGCAGATATCCAGCATAAATTATGTTACTGTAGTCTAAACTTTTTAAAAAGATGTTTCAAATGTTTGTGTGTATTTCCTAAATAAAAAAAAAAATCTAATTTCACATCAGTTTGCATATATTTGATTGTGTTGACATTTATTTATTTATGTGTCATTCACATCTCATGTAAATACATCTCGGTGTAAAATGAAACCCACGGGTCTGCTTGGTAATTACAATAAAGTGTTAGTTTTGCATCAAGGAAGTGTAAATCACTGTTAATATACACCTTCTAAAAATCTTTTGGTCTACACACAACCATTTTCAGCTGATAAGAATTTAACTGTCTGAAAGCAAACAATCAACACAGAGAAACTCTTGTGTGTGACTTAAAGAGATTAAATGATAAAAGAAAGCTGCTAGTTTCTCATTTCCATCAGCTCTCATTACATCATAATGTAGGGCATCAGGGTCACATTTCTTGCACAGTATGCAACTCTACCAAACAAAAGTGAATAGCTATTGATGAAATCAATTTCAAAAAGATTATATTTCCTTATCATGATGTGAAGTGCGGTTCTCTACCAGTTTCATTTTACGAAATGGTGTTATCTTAATAGGGGGCCAGTTAGACTCTGATCATGTTACTAGCAGGTTCAGTAATAAGGTAAAAACATACACGCTTTTTCCATAATGGATAACCAGCCTTTATTTGACCCACTTCTTTACAGTCACTATAGTATCCTGATTAGGAGGAAATGCCATTCACATACATTAACTAATTATTTTCTCCTCTTGATACAAAATCTCAATTTCCTTTAATTTATGAAGCATATGTAAGGGTAGCTACTACAGTTAACGTTGTGATCTTACTCATCAGGGAAAATCAACAGAGAAGTCAGCTTTCTATGTTTAGCTCACGTCTGGAAGTTTTTTTTAACAGTCATTTTCTTGTTTGTTTCACAAGATGAACTCAAGAAAATAAGAAATCTTAGGCATTTACTGTGTATGTCTGACATTTAATAAGCGCATGAGGACAGATGACCCAGCAGCGTACTGAACTCTATGTGTGATTATGTTTCTAGTGAGGTTTTGCAATATTAAGGAAGATGATAAACAAAGCCACGTGTTGGAGAACGCGGTCCAAAAGGGGCGGGACCAGGAACATTTCCGGATTCTCCTCCTGACAATATAAATACAGCTGCGCACTTTTATCATCAGAGACGCGTTCACAGCATTATTTAACATAGCAGCCAACACGCGAGAAAATCACTTTAACAACTTCTCAAGTTTAACACTACCAAGTTTTCCTTCGTAATCACTGGTTTTCATATCTTGACAATGCCGTTTCTTGGACAAGACTGGCGGTCTCCTGGTCAAAGCTGGGTGAAAACGGAGGACGGCTGGAAAAAAACGATCAAAGATGAAAACGAGACGAATAACAATGTTTCAGAACGGAAGAGGTCAGTGTTTAATGGTTCGGCTTTTACATTTTAAGTCTTTGACCTGATATTTTCCGTTGTCCACCACTAATAGCATCATAAAACAAATGGCGTAGTTTTCTGCAGACGCAAGGTCTGCGTCATATTGATAAACAGAAGTATTTTTTTATCCAGCGGGAAATGATTGACAGCAGATCCACTTTCGTTCATGGCTTAAGATGTATTATTTATTTGTTTATTTTATACGAATTTTTATATGAATATTTTTTAATGTATTTTATATACTTTAATATTTTATTTAAAGATGTGTGTAAATACATTTTAGAAAGACTAACAAAAAATGCGTATAAATAAATAATTTAAGTGACGTTATTTATGGAGATGCGGCGCTAATTATAGCACTGCAGTAAATAGTTGTTGTAAACATAAAATGCCTTTGTGTTTACTCATCATCTGTTAATCACCTTTCTATTAATACAACAGGTCATATGATGGAACTATTTACTTGTTTTTAAAACTGTTGTTGTAGGTACAGACAAGAAATGGGTTTAGGGCCTACATATTTGCATATTGATAGTGACCATATGTTGTATAATTCCGCATCATGGTGCTAAACTATGAAAAAATATCTTTGACAAAGCATGTGGGTTGACAACTTCACTCTTCTTTCAGCTACTGCAAGGAAGAACATGACAAGGAGAATTTGATCCTCAGCATTAATTATGATGTGGCTGCAAAGAAGAGAAAGAAGGACTTGCTAAACAACAACACAAAGATTCCTTGTAAGCCTCATTGCGTATCTTTGTGAAATTTGAAATGCAACAAGTCTGTTACTGCAAAAACCTTGATTTATTTCTTCATTGCAGATTTTTACAAAGACAAATGGATTTACGTCCACAAAGGAAGCACCAAAGAGGTAAGGCCTGGTAATCATCTCCTGAAGTATGATAGAAGAGGCTTCTGTGTGAATAAGTAGTAAACTAACTCCTCTTTCATCTCACGCAGCGACATGGATATTGTACTCTGGGAGAAGCATTTAATCGCTTGGATTTCTGCAGTGCCATCAAAGACACCAGGCGATTCAATTATGTCGTACGGGTGAGTTTCTGCCCGTCTGTGGCAGGGCACACAGTGACAATAGCTAGGCTCAGTCACTGAAGAAGAAAGGGTTAACAAGTCTTGGGCTCTGGGTATCTTCCTCTGTCTTCATTCTTATCATCGCACACCAGACAAGAGGGCCTCTGGGGCAGTTTCATAGCAAATACACAGGGACCATGTTTGTGCTTGTGTATACGTATCTGTGTGTGTTTGCTGTAACTGTTTCTTTTAATGGAAAAACAAGACCCTTAAATTCAAGTTCAAGTTAGCCATTACTCCTCTGCTATAAGGTCACTAATGACTGGACGTTCGTCTTGATTTACTTGTTCCACTGATGAAAGCAAAGGTCATCAGTTAAGAGCAGATAAACACAGGTTGGTGTGACGTTGAGGTCACTGTCACACAGTGTCCTAACAGACAGCTGAGGTTGAGAAAGCTTATGAAACCGGAACGGAAAGTCAAGTGACTTAGGTGGCCATTAACTCCCCCCTCACAGGCCCTTCTCTCTATCTGTCTGCATTGTGACCCTGAATTCTGATCCGATCACTTGACTCCACTGTGGTATAGAGTCAGCTATGACGAGCTTAAGGTGCTGGTAAATTGGGTCATGAATCCTTGCAATCACTTCAGAAAACAGGTAAACACAGGATCAGGATCAAGTTGTTTACTTGAACTTTTTAGCTAACGTCACTAGAAACTCACTTCAGTGCATCATGTGTGTATCGTTTACTTTTCTAGAGATTTCCAGGGACTATTGAGACACAGTAGTGTCAGGTTTATCTTGCAGTCTCTCTCTTGGTTGTCTGGCCTTGTGCTGGTGTTGCGTTAGAGCTCAGTTACAGAGATCAGGTTTAGGAGGGATGGAAAAACAGATCTATGAGGCTACTTATGACAAACAAACAGTGCGTCCCAATTCATGTACTTGTGCACTATGCCGTTTTGAAGTCTAAATAGTGTGAGTTGTGTGTTCACACTGACAATTCCAAATAGAAAGAGTGCACTTTAAATACCCAGATGATGCTCTTAGTTAACCTTAATGCTCTTAGACACTTTATGCCCTCAACTGTCGCAGCTTTAATTACGTAGCAGAGGGGGAGGGGCTAACAGACTCTGATGTTGAATGACAAAAATAACCTTATAAAATTCATACACCAAATGGTAGAGTACATACTGTATCGTGCATCATTTGGGATGCAACTAAAAAAACACTATAGCCTCGTAATATCATAGTGTCATTTATCGGAATTAATTTACCTTTGATAATGATAACTGCGTAGTACAGCTTTTGCATGTCTTTCTCCAGTATATTTTAATACACTAAGCTTGTAAATTTACATAAATAATATTATTAATGAGAAGTCAGGGGGTTTTTTTTGTGACATTTTTATACACCATTCACCACTATACACCATTCAAAACCTAAGGTGCCTTTTTTTTTTTTTTTTTTTTTTTTTTTTAAAGAAATGAATACTTTTATTCAGCAAGGATGCATTAAATAGTTCAAAAGTGACAGTAAAGACACTTTTAATGTTACAAAAGATTTATATTTCAAATAAAATGCCTTTCTTTTGAACTTCTTTTTCATCAAAGAATCCTGAAAGATGTATCCCGGTTTCCAAAAAAAAAAAAAAATTAAGCAGCACAACTGTTTTCAATATTGATAATAATAAGAAATGTTTCTTGAGCAGCAAATCAGCATATTAGAATGATTTCTGAAGGATCATGTGACCCTGAAAACTGGAGTAATGGCTGCTTTGCCATCACAGGAATGAAATACATTTTAAAATACATTATATTCAAATACCCCCAAACTGTCATGCTCCACATAAAGGTACTTAGTGCATCTTTCATCAGGGGCTCGCTGTAGGGGAGGGGGGAGAGGGACAATGCTCACATGTTGCTGGGTCGAGTGTAGGTCAGTGTTGCTCCATGATGTGGATTGTGCTAATATTACATGCCAGTCATGCCACCCAACAGCCTTTTGAGAACACAACTCTGCTCTCACTATCTGCTCTTGGCTGTCCTGACTTTTGAAAATGAACTTGGTGTTGGGAATCTACTCTTGTCAAACTGATTGCATGCATATAACCTGCACAAACAGTAAAACTAGCACTTTGTCCAATCGAAGCATTCGAAGGAAAGGTTACCTGCTTTTGTCTGAACTTCAAAACAACAACACTGCAGAAACAGACACAATCCAGTGTGCATGTGTGAGGGGAGAGAGCGTCCCATTTCTAAGCCCTTTGTTTTTGCCAAGGCTGAAGAGAGTGGAATATAACAGTCTGTAAGTAATGCTGGAACACACAGTCTCTTAGTCTGACCTCTCAAATTTATGTCTAACATTTCAGCTGCTGGAGCTGATCGCCAAGTCCCAACTGCCTTCGCTGAGTGGAGTGGCACAGAAAAACTACATGAACATTCTGGAAAGGGTTGTGCAGAAAGGTAAGCTTTCTTGCTAGCATCTCACGTCTTCATCTCATTTGCAAAACTATTAGCCAATGTGAAACATCAACAATGTCTGTTTACATTACATGTTTGCAAAGTCTCTGATTATTTACTCCAAGGCTTGTACCGGAATTCTCTTGTGGTTAATAAGAAATAAAAACGAGGCAAATTCTGAATAAACAGAATAGCTGTTTATTCTGTTGTCTGCAATCTTTTACAACAAAATTAGTTTGGTGGGCTTGGCCAGTAGCTCATAGCTGAATGGAAATTTCATAATTGCCTGCACTGGAAAGAGCGTCAAGCCTCAGAGAGCAAACAGGAATCTCAACCGTATTGTAAACCAAAAGTCATCTCAGCTAAACAAAGGTGCAGGTTGTTATGGGAAACTAAATTGCTCACTTGTAGGCTACGTCATACCCAAACCACTTTGTTCATTTACCTGTCACTTTCCTTACTCTTCAGTTTATGATATAAATGTATTTGTAATGCCTTAATCTTAACTGAAAGGTATTCTATTTTGAAATGTGTGTTATGAAAGCATCTGGCATGAAATTAAAGTATCCTGTATAACACACACCAGATCCTGTCAACACTGTTGCACCCTTGTTGTTGTGTGTCCTTGAACTTTTAGTTACTAACTAAACATTTGTACTCTTTCTCAGTTCTTGAGGATCAGCAAAATGTTCGACCAATTAAAGAACTGCTGCAGACACTATATGCGTCGTTGTGCAGTCTGGTTCAGGACATGGGCAAGTCTGTCCTGGTGGGCAACATCAACATCTGGGTGCACCGCATGGAGAACATACTACAGTGGCAACAGCAGCTTGACAATATTCAGATCAACAGGGTGAGTGTAAAAGCTCCAGATATAGCAAACAAAAATGGTGTTTCATTTTAGTTAACAATAACAACACTGGTAAAATTTTATTTATTTATTTTTTTATTTTTTATTTTTTAACTATAACTTAAAGCTACAAAAGTGTAATGGCATACAGAACATACTTTATATTGTTTAACCTAGCAAACAAATCCTTGAGATTGTTCAGATCATGAAGGTAAACAGACTTTCTTCTTCTTTCATTTGTCCAGCCTACAAACACAGGGATGACATTCCTTGATCTGCCGGCTAGCTTACAACTGAATATCATGCACCGTCTTTCAGACGGACGAGATCTGGTTAGCCTGGGTCAAGTATGCCCTGACCTAAGTGTGCTGACAGAAGATCGGCTGTTGTGGAAGAAGCTCTGCCAGTATCACTTTGCAGACAGACAGGTACATGTTTGTCACATGCCTAAGATATAAACAGTCACATAAATATGCAAGATTCAACTGGACCTTAAAGTGTTAGTTCACCCAAAAATAAAAAAGTTGTTATCAATTACTCACCCTTATGTTGTTCCAAACCCGTAAGACTTTTGTTCATCTTCGAAACACAAATGAAGATATTTTAAATGAAATCTGAGTGATTTCTGTCCTTCCATTGACAGTCCACACAACTACCACTTTGACGCTTCAAAAAGTTCATAAAGAGATCGTAAAACTAATCCATATGAATTGAGCGGTTTAGTCCAAATTTTCTGAAGAGACTCGATCACTTTATATGATGAACAGATTGAATTTAGGCATTTATTCACATAAAAATATTGATCAGCGAACATAAACAGAAGCTCAACTGTATTTGCTTGATGCGTAAGAACAAAACTCATTGGTTCTTGTGTAAACTCAGACTTGCTGCGTAACATACGAGAATGAACCTCAATCGTTCTCGTACGTCAAGCAATCATGCTTGAGCTTCCGTTTACCATAACTGATGTGTGCATTGATGAATGTTTATATGTGAATAAAAGCCTAAATTCAATCTGTTCATCACAAAGCAATCGTGTCTCTTCAGAAAATTTTGACTAAACAGCTTGATTCATATGGATTAGTTTTACAACCTCTTTATGAACTTTTTGAAACGTCAAAGTGGTAGTTGTGTGGACTGTCAAAGGAATTACAGAAATCTCTCAGATTTCATTAAAATATCTTTATTTGTGTACCGAAGATGAATGAAAGTCTTAAGGGATTGGAATGACATAAGGGTGAGTAAATGATGACAGAAGTTTTATTTTTGGGTGAACTAACCCTTTAAATCTGCTAATGAATTCCATTACTTGGCATACAAACTATATTTGGTTTAAGTAATATGCTGTGTTCTTCACAGATCCGCAAGCGCCTAATAGTGTCAGATAAAGGACAATTGGAATGGAAAAAGATGTACTTTAAGTTGTGCCGGTGCTACCCTCACAAAGAACAGTACACTGACACGTTACAGTTCTGCACACATTGCCACATCCTGTTCTGGAAGGTGACTAGATTTATTTCTAGCTTTAATCATTTTATTTGAAAATACATTAACCTCTTTTTTTTTTCCATTTATGGTAATTTTATGGCAATAACAGATTTTTTTTTTTTTGTTCACTTCAGGATACAGACCATCCTTGCACTGCCAATAACCCAGAGAGCTGCTGCAAGCCTGTCTCTCCACAGGGTTTCATCAACCTTTTCAAATTCTAGGGGGCGCTGCATTGCTGCCATGTACATAGTGTCAATAGTGCAAAGGATTCCTGGATGACTTGAGGCAGGGAAAAGATGGGGTGGCATTAGAAGCAAGTGTCATAATGTTTTGTGGAGAAGTTTAGAAACTGAATGTACTCGAGAAATATGCGAGATGAGAAACTAAAAAGCTGTTTTGGCGGAAAATATGCTCCATTTATTTAAAAAGGATTTATTTATATTTATTTAGCATGGATCTTGTTTACTCAAAGTTACATTAAAGGTTAGAAAAAGGATATTTAAAATGATCCTAACTGCATAAAAAGTTGCCCTTGTGCTGTCAGGATGCCCTGGTTTCTTCTGTGAATGTAATATAGGTTTGAGTTTTGGCAACACAAACATTTGAGTTTCAGATAGCATATTGGTGCTTTAGCGAGTGCATGTAATGGGAATGTTTACCAAAATGGCCTTAACACTGGTGTGCAATACTTTTTTTCTAAGTAATTTTTTTTCCACTTTTATACATTTGATATTTTCAGTGGTTTGCGATTTAAACATGCTTGTTTTTCGAAACAATAAATACATGATTATGTTGTAAGCTGTTGTGAAGCATAAACTCATCCAAGGTGCCTTATTGTGAGTGGTCAAAAGCAACTTCAAAAGATGTTTGTCTTTCATTTGCAGATGGTTCTTTCCGAATAAAACTTCTGAATGGTATTCAGATTTATATGTGAATCGATGAATAAAATATTTGTATAGATTTACAATAATTCATCAACTCTTGCATGGTTTATTTTTTCTGTTTACTATATTATTTTGGGTTTTGGAAGATAAAATATATATATGTATATCTAGCCTATGTACACACACACAAACAAGTCCAAGTTGATGAAATAAACCACAACCACATCTATCATTGCCTTGCAAGATTTTTAGTGCCATCTTGTGTACAAGTGTTTTTTTTCTAGTGGTGACTGGTTTTGTTAAACCATAGATGTGGTCTACAAATATTTGTAATATTGTGTTCTCGAATTTACTTAAAGCAACAATGACCGCATCACATGCACAAAGTACTAAATCTGCACCAAAAATTTATAAATATTTTTTTGATTAGCTTTGTTGTTGAATTATGCATTCATATTTTGACATTAAAATCTCATGATATATTGTGCTCTCCTATGGATCATATAAATATCAACCAATTTTATGCAGCATAGTTACAAGACTGTAACAAGACATTATCAGCAGTAAACGGCATAATTAACAAATACTAACCCTTAACTCATGGAATCTGTATCCACTGTGCATATTTTGTGTATTCAAATAAATATACATCACAGAAAATCTAGCATTAAAATACAAAAATTGAAATTTTCTAAAATTGTTTTATTTCTTGAAAAGCAATAAATTCCAGATCCTCCACACAGAATTTTTTTTAAAAAAAAACAGGGTTTGGGGTAGGATTAAAAGAACAAATGGCATTTATGATACTTTATTAGTATATTATGCATGACTCATTTGCCCCTTAACAAAAAAAAAAACATGCTTTAAAATTAAATGAGAAAACTATATGCACCACTTATGAAGTCTGTGTAGACTTTCTGAAAAAATGAAAATTCTGTCATTAATTACTCACCCTCATGTCGTTCCAAACCCGTAAGATATTCGTTCATCTTCAGAAAACAAATGCAGATTTTTTTAATGAAATCTAAGAGCTTTATGTCCCTTCATTGACAGCCTACGCAACTACCACTTTCAAGCCCCAGAAAGGTAGTGATATCATTAAAGTAATCCATGTGACTCCAGTGGTTTAACCTCAATTTTAAGAAGCAATGCGAGTGCTGTGTTTGCGGGAAAAAACAACCTGATCTCGCAGCAATTCGTACGTATTTTATGAGGTGGCTAATTCGTACGAATTCGTACATTTTTTGCGAAATTGTACGTATTTTACGAGTTGGCAAATTCGTATGAATGACCTACCCCTAACCCCGCCCCTAAACCTACCCTTCACTGGGGTTTAGACAAATCATATGAATTCGTACGAGTGGCGTCGTACAAATTAGCCACCTCGTAAAATACATACGAATTTCTTGTGAGATAGCATTGGAAAAAATACATATTTTAGCACTTTATTTACAGAATATTAACCTCCGTCGCGCGTTCACTCATCAATGTCTGCTCTCGCGCATGTGTGTTGTGCTCTCGCACATTCGGGTCTGCTCTCGCTTCAACACAACACCAACACACGTGCGTCGTGATACTCTCATGAACGTGCGTTGGAGATTCATATTTTGTAAATAAAGTGAACGAAATTCGTACGGGTTTGGGACGACGAGGCTGAGTAAGTAATGACAGAATTTTCATTTTTGAGTGAACTAACCCTTTAATTAACTTTCTCTTTAACAAAATCATTGCTGAAAACATTAAAAATAGATTCCTGAAACTCATCTGGGATTTCTAGATGACTCGATTACAAACCTTTAAGATTGTTTACTTCTGCTTGGGCAGTGTTTCATCATTGGGGAAGAAAGGCTGACATGTTTTTTTCCAGCGGAGGAGTTTTACGCAATGTCAAGTAGGTCATTTCATTTTCTTATGGCCTGTATCTCTATGACTAGTGAAAATAATTGTTTGTTAACAGTGACACTGATGATAATTTCATTAGAATAAATAGAAAACAATATATTTAAAGAAATATTTAAAGAGGTCAAAATTATACAATAACAAGGCAGTCTTGTCAAGTAAAATAAAAATGGAAAAATGGTAGGACAAACAAAAAAAGAAAAGAAAAAATAAACCAAAAAATATGTTCGCTGTCTTCTGCAATCTAAGTAACATTTTAAAAAAAAGTTTTTCTTAATTTTTTTTCAACTGTCTCGCCAATAGGTGGCTCCATAAGACCTTAACGACTGTTGGTATACTTTGATAAGCATTGTTTTTAAATATCAAACATTTTTTTAAAATTATGTTGAATTTGTTACACTGAACTGTTAAAGAAAATATACAGTTAATAATTTACTAAACATAAACAAAATAAAGCAAACATGCTCTTTGTATTGAACCACAGAAGTATTATAAGAATAAAATAATAAAAATAAATTATTTTTTAACATGAACCATAAATGAGCATTTGTTCATATCATTAAATAAATTAAAAGCCTCCCAAATGGGTTGACAATATGTTCACAATGTCTTAATTATGAAGCAACATAAACGTCTTTTAAATATACAACTTTTTTTAGAGTAAACATTACAAAATGACTTTTGATAAGTTATAGTACCTATCCTACAAGATTTAGCTTAGACTTTACAGATTAATTACACTCTAGGACAACCCATGCAAACTTTCTGAAGCAAACAACTAAATTAACTGATATCCCCCTTAATCACATGATAAAAAAAAAAAAAAAATTAAGAACACGCCAAAAATGTCATTCACTTTCTAAATATTCTGAAATTTAAGGTTCTTAATTACAACTGAACATCCAGTTCATACTCCTGTTATGGCATTAAAAGAACTCTAAAACAAGAGGTAGTCAGTGCAGTGCATTCATATTATGTAGCGACATTCAAAACTCCATACAGTTCTGTCTGTAATAGTGCAATTTTATGTGCATAAATGAGCACATTTGACTACCTTTGTGTACAAACATCAACACAAAGTGAGGTGGGGCAAAGTCAGGCAGGCCAGATGTGGTTTCAGAGCTGGTGAAAGTTCATTCATGGGCTCTGAAAACGCAAATGAAACTAACATAAAATAAATAAATAAAGTATATGTATATTATATACAATTATGCTTCAACTCGCCTCATCATGAAACAGACATTAAATAAATAAATTATGTATAATTTTAAAACATTTATGGCTTATCTATGCCTCAGTATGAAAAATAATAAATAATGTAAATAAATATGTATGTATATTACAAACATGTAGCCTCACCTGCTTATTAAACAAGTTATTAAATAGCCTTTAGTACCAATGCATATGATAAAACATGTCATGTCTGGTTTGTACCATCCAAAAACAGGTGCTACGCGAAACATTACCTGTTCAACACAGGTCACACAAAGGAACATTTTCCCTTTCAGAGTTTTGAATGATCCATTCAATGGCGTCCCATCCCTATGACAAAAATAGAGCTTATCAGGTTCATACTTTATTTAGAGGCATATATAATGCTTATTATACCTCATGTATGCTATATAAAATAATCTCAAGCAGTTTTTCATTGTTTGCCAAATACATGAAACTATTAATGGAACTATGAATGAAACTACTTCACTTCTTTTTTATTAAGAAAAAAAACATCCACAAAAAACAACAGGGTTTGCTAGATAAGGACAAACCACATTACTTGTGCTTTTAAGTTGCTTATTTTTGGACCTTCTTTGATTGTGTCACCAGGAAAATAGGAACTAATAAGTTCCCATTTATGCAGAGAATAGCAAACTTTGATCAAGGATTCGTAACACATGACACAGCATAATGTTGAGAGGGACATTCCATGGATATTTGGTCAAATTATTATTTTTCATTATATTGTACAACCTTTCTTGCATTAGCTGACATGGATAGAGCCATCAGTCCCTCAAGGTAGCTGCTCAAACTGACCCCCTTCACCGTGATGATCGCCTCTTGTGTTAATACAGTGCTGCAAAAATAAAGCAAGCTCAGAAAATCTTGTTAACAGTTTGTTTTAACAGATTTTTAGATTACTATCTATTTGTATGGTTCACATTTATGTGCATAGATATGCAGATATTACAATTGACAAAAACAACAATTAAGTAAAATATGATCGTGACTGAATTTACTTACATCTCTGGATTTTCTGGATGAGGCCTGTAGACAAGCCTTTCATCGACAGATATTAAATTTGTTAGGGTTATCTGAAGGAGAAAAGGAATTTCTTTAGTACAGCTTAAAATGAAGATTCCATGCCTTATAGATAAAGACACTTTCTATTAATAAAAAATCTGATTAGATTTGTTTTTCTCTAAATGGTAAACAGAGACTCACGTTTGTTGAGCAGAGCTCCATATTTTTTTCTTCTGGGTCCACAATGGAATGTTCTTGTACATACGTGGTGGTTCGATTTGTCCCTAAAATCTAAGGAAAAAAATTTAAGATCTTTATAAAGCAGTGGTTCTCAATCTGGGAGCCTCAGCAAACTTACAGGATTACGTAAAATTATTTGAAATAAGCCAAAACAATTAAAATCTACATATTTCTTATTTCAATTCACCCCCTAAGCAACATTTTTTTATATATGTATTTGAAAAACCAGGGATCCTATGATCTTAAAAACCCTGGATATATGAGGCAGCCTACTTTTAGAAGTGTAATTTCAGGAATAAATAATGTAAATTAATAAATATCTTATAACTCCATGGGCATTTTTATAATGAATATGCATTTTCTAGTTATGCCAAGCACTAAAATATTTTATCAGGCAGAAATTGTAAGTAAAAGTCTTTATCCTTAATCTTTATTTAGTAAATCACAAACAACTGGAAAACTCTTGGAGTCTTCAAATACTGTTGTGGACAATGGATGGCCTTGAAGTCAAAAAATTTGGGAACCACTGTTATATACAAAACAGTTTCATAATGCTAAACTGATTATATATATATATATATATATATTATATGTTTTAAAAGTACACTTTGTAACTTTTTTTGTTCAAAATTAACAAAATTCAGTCAATCCATCATTGATCCTTCCAAAATGTGTTTTAGTCTTACCTTAATTCACTATGGTAAGCCTATTTATTATAAGTGTTTATATTTTAGATCGGGAGATGGTGTTTTTATTACTCAACAGGTGAGTAAGGTATTTTATTGAACAGACTAATTGTCATTTGAAGCTCTCGAACAGAGTTCATTGTAAAGCATTTTCTATTGTGAAGGGTCATTTCATTATGGGTTGTTGCTGGAATTTATTTTCAAGGAAATACCTTGTCTATTGAAGAGTATAGCTACAGTAACGTCTTCAGCTAATCAGCTTGAGATCCTTTCCCTCTAAACTGGCTATATCCCTTAAGCCTAGTATTTAATATTTTATGAGCAGTAGGATAACAATATTCATCCGCAGTCGCACAGAGCCAAAGCACAACCAAAACAACATTCTCCTGCAAAATGCATGCAGTTTTGTTTTTTTAACCGCTATATAGAGGGCCAAAAGTTACATAGTGTACCTTTAATTGCATGTTTTAGATGTAAAATATAAGATGTAAAATATAAACATTTGAGGTGTAATATATGTAAATATATACAATACAAGGAGCTTCAACAGTTTTCACATTTTTATCATCTTTAACAACATATTTTATGTCCACATAACCCAATAGACATGTAATACATTTAGCACTGTGAAGCATATCATCTAACCGCTCTGACAATCCCTGGAAGACCCCACTCTGTGCTGAGGAGCCGATGACTGTGTAGACGTCCATGTGTGTCCAAGTTCCTATCAAGAACGTCCACTCCAACAACACTAGGGTTCATTGGATTGGGGTACTTCCTCATTGCTGCTTTGATCACAGTCTCCCATGGGTAGCTGTATGAATACAGACAAAAACTCATAACAGTAGCTTACAGTGGCTTAAGAGGAACGTCACTGTACTGACTGATCTCATATGCAAACCACATTCAAGGTAAATTTAGCTTAAATATGAAGCAGGAAGAATTTTTTGCCAGTGTAGTCCATCCTATTATCAACAACGAGCATCACATCCATAACAAGAGAGGATGGGATCTGAAAATAAAGGTTTGTTTGAGATTAATTTCCTCATAATGAATCATTTTGGAGTGAAACTAATGGCTGCGTTAAAAAAAAAAAAAAAAAAAAAAGATAAACTAGAAAATATACTGGTTTACACAATTCAGTTTTAGGGTGTGATGAATCCTGCTGAGGAAAAAAAAAGACTTTAGTTTGGTGGTTTTAGCTGGTTTAAGATGGTCTTAGCTCATTTAAGATGTTCTCCTCAGCTGTTTTGTTTTTTAAATCTAAATCCAACAAACACACCAGTTCGACAGGGAAATATACCAACAGTCAATATTTGAAATTTAGAGAGGAAAATTTCATTTTCACAAATAAAAAATATGTAACTACATTTATGAGTTTTGTTAGTAACAGGCGTGATGAGAAACAGTGTGGAGTAACGACAATGCGCATCATTGTAATAGACCACTAGGCCCAAATGAATGAATATTAGCAACTAATGCTCAGATTTGTGTTATGCGCAAGAATAAAGTGCTTAAAAGCTACATATCGAGAAATGTCCAAACCGAGAGCTACTCTGTAAGCCGATCCCAGCTGCACTAAAGGGAATCGGGATGCAAATCATGACAGAGAGGATGCTGGAATCTGTGCATGCGAGCGCTGCATTCGTCCCAAACGCAAATTCTTTACCTGAATATGTGCTCCGTGCTCCAAATCTTCATTTTTACGACAATTTGAATGTGCTTCCAAACGACGGTGGACTGTAGATCTCATATATTCATATTTTCACGCTCAGCTCCCATTATACCGGCTTTGAGATGACCCTCATAATCAAGTGCAGCGGAACCTCCCTGTTATAACAGCAACTACCAATAGAGATCAAGCTTTGTGACGCTTGTAGACGACTTGATGTACATCACTGTTGCGCTACAAACGTGCAAAAGTGACTTTATGTTTGATAAATAACGTGGTTCATTTAAACACTCGGTTATATTAGTCGCAAATTAAACTAGGCTAGATTATTGACTCTCTTATTCTTTTCATTTGATTGAAAAATACATGCAGTGTATTAGTGCCGCTAAATTGCTTTCAGTGAACACATTTAAAAAATTACAACTTTTGTCTTGTATGTTGCTGTTGTTGTTCGCATGACATTAAAATCTGTGGTTAACCAGAATGACACACGAGGGGAAATTCATGTCTGGAAATTACATTCGTAACGCGCATGCGCATTTACACCTACGTATATCAAAGACAGCTGCAGTTTCGTTTTCACATGCCTTCAGAACCACTTTACCTTATGATACTTAGCATTATTTGTTATTACTAATAGATGGAGAGCACGGTTGTTATATCCCCTGGTAAGTTTATAGCCCGCATCTTGTTCTGTCACTTAGGCCTATGTTTTTGTATGATTTAGGAAAAGTGTAAAGAATATTACGACTAAGCGCAACAAATCACTATAGCTATTTGTCAGCTGTAAACAATGCAAAAGTTTAACAGTTATAACTATATGCACAGATAAAAAAAAATGTTTACTCTCAACCTGTTGTTTTTTAGTAATGATACAACTCTAAATGTAAACGCTTCAAATATGTAATTTCAGTTTATTCCGAATTTGTTTTTATCAAATATTTATGATGCAGTTTAAAATACTACAAAAAACATTTAAAGCAACTTTTTTTTATGAACAGAAGTATGAACATGATCTTTTAATCTTTTATGAACATGAAAATTACTGTTACACTTTATCTAACATGTTAAGTTCAAAGCAAATAAGTATTTAACTTATTTGTCCAACTTTAGCTGAAGTCGAACTTTTTAATAGCTTAAAGGTTCTTTACTGGCATCTGTGGTTCCATAAAGAACATCCTTGGAACTTTTCCATTGCACAAATGGTTCTTTATTGTGGAAAAGGGTTTTTTGATTTTCAAAATGCTCTTCACACTGAGAAAATAAAATGGTTCTCTGACAGGTTCTTTGAGGGACCAAAATTGGTTCTTTTGTGGCATCGCTGTGAAAAACAAGTTTAGCAACCTTTATTTTTAAGAGTGTATGCATGCAATTTATTGGGCGTATTACATTATTTCTGTTGTTTTTGAAGCTTCCTGTGATTTAAACAATTTTCTCTCGTTCTCTTTCTCAACAGATAAACAATTAAAACAATATTTGGGCTTTCTCAGTAAGTGTATGACTGGGATTTTAGTTCAAAAGATGTCCAACTACTTGTACCGATCCCGTACAATCACGGCGTATGAATCACAGGTTATCACATCGCAGGCCACGGACGTGCAGAAAGCCTCCAAGATGATGCAGATTGTCATTAAAAAAGGTCAAAGTGCATGCGACTCATTCCTCAGATGCCTCGGAATTTGTGATCCGGGATTGTATGAGAATGTTACAGGACATCCAGGTTGGACAATCTATCAAATTTCTTGAAATAGATCTATGCCAATGTCTGAATTGTTTATTCATTCTTTCTTTTTCTTTCACTTCTTGTCATGCAGCACAATTTAGTCTTGAGGACCATCAACATATAGAGGAAATTCCTTTCTCAGGTAGATATTTTTGAATGTTTTGCCTCACTGGTGATGTACCTTGTCATAGACTGTTTTTCTATTAAATTATTTAGCAGTTCCTGTTCAGTAGTTTGATCACCTTACTTCCTGTTGTTGTTGTTTATGTTTGATTACATCACACACTTAGTATAAAAGGTATTGCAATGGAAAACCACACACTTCTCGAAAGTGCGAATGAGTAAGCGTTTTGTTTTGCTGTCCCACATCCCTTTGATGCACTGTGTCGTGTTGTTGCTCATATTAATGTCTTTTGTTTTTTGTCTTCTCTTTAACAGAAAAAGTGCAATTTAAACCTTGTATTATAAACATACAAAACTCTTCCCTGACCAACTGCATTATTGGGAACAACAATAGACAATGCATTACCTGTGACCAGCATTCTTTGCTTGCTCAGAATGATGCAATCAATGGTAAGAGCTCTACAGCAGGAAATATAGGTCAAGTTCTTCTAGCGTTATACACATTATATCTTACAGTTTATTGTTTTTTTATACATTTATGTTAAATGGAATTGTACATCATAACCTAAATAAAACTTTTAATACAGTTATTTTTATATTTAGCTTTTTTAATTTTAATACAATGTACGTTTATCATGTTTTTATTTAGTTTTGTTTTTTAAACAAAGTTATGAGAATGACTTTTTTGGTGAATTTGTGATTTGAATTTAATTTATTTTCTTTCTTTTTTTTTTTTTTTACAAACAGTGGATGAAATGGGAGACGCTCAGAGCCATGATGAACTGATCCCAGTGCAGGACACAATAAGTGGCAACAGCATACACATGGAGAGATCCAACATAGAGTATGTCATTATAGGGGATCACAACAGTATGACCGTCAGTGAGTGTTTGAACTCGGACGTTGAGGAGGATACAGAGGCTGAGCCTGATGTGATCGGTTAAAAGATGTGAAATAGCGAGCAGGAGGGAAGACCCAGTGGGTGGATGGGGGTGGCCGGGCTAGGCCCCCTCGTGGCGCTTACTCAGCCTGACCTATGATTGTACACTGAAAGCATAATACATGCTTTCAATTGACCAATGCTCAGGGGCTCATCTGGTGCTGCCAAATGCACTGATGTGTTATCCTTTATCATGGATTTTTCTAAACCGGTGTGCCTTGAAGTGGCCATTATATTTGATGCTGCCTTGATTGCTACTGAATATGACTGCTACTGACTGTTTCTCATGTTTTAATGGGTATATTAATATTTATTTGTTCAACAGAAATGTTTAAAAATAAATATGTTGACTGACATTTTAGTATTTTGCAGTCTTTTTTATAAGCTTTTTATTCATTTGTTAACTAAAAATCTGTTGACATTATGATGGATGTTCTCCTGATGTTTCAATTGTTATTCTGTAATAACTTCTCAGTGTATTCCTGTAGTTCTGGTGGATTTTTCTTGTGGGAATTGCTAATGATTTTATTTATGTTACTAGGTGATAAAGTCTGAGGCACTGTACATAGGCAGTTTATATGAAGAAGGCATGTAGCTGACACATATATGATTTTGGAGTAAAATTTTGAAATAAATGTATTTGAAATAAAGCAATTACCACAGTTTCCCAACTGATTTAGGTGTCAAGACCAAAATATCTATTACAAAAAGCCCTTCTTAAGATATATTTAATTCATTGCAGGGTAAAGAAATTGCAGACATGTTGTCTGAAAGACTTCTGTGATTGTTTTCAGAATTAATGAAGGTAAATGCACTCTAAATAAATGTCTTTTAAAGATATTTACTTAAATTGCAGCAGGGAAAAAAATCACAGACTGCTATGAATTAAATAAATATTGTAAAAAGGATAATTATTTAGAGTGCAGACCTTATTTAATTTTACAGTACATTTATTTAGAAATGTGTATTTTATAGATATTCTGTATTTCAAATTACCATTGCAAAATATAAAATTATAATATGCATTACTAAATCAGATTTTTGATAATCCAGGCAATTGCTCAGATTTATAACATTTTGATTTAATTAAATAAATAAATGAGTATATATATATATATATATATATATATATATATATATATATATATATACTTTTATTTTGTTCATCACGTAAGGTCACGTGACATTTCCTTAAAACGACTTCAATACCCATAATGCCAACAAGTGTTTACATGCGTCACTTCCTCTAACTGAAACGCGTCTTGCTTGGTTCTTTATTTCGATTCTCAAACACATACTGGCTTAACCGTTTTTTTGACATTATTACTGTCAATCTCGATATGAGATTAAGGTTCAATAACGAGTATGACAGGCAGTCATTAATAAATTTATGAAAATATTTTGCAGTCATTGAATTTCCCGCTGTGATGCCTGTGTGAGGCGGGAGGCTGTTTGCTGGAGTAGTTGGAGAGTCTCTCAGTCGATGCTAAACATGCAAGTTACAGATATTGGGTCCAGAGAAGATGGGAAAATATGGCACAGAAAATTAGCATCAACAAAATATGGGTAAGTTTGACATAAGCAGCTTGGAGCAAACTTTTCTATACAAAAAGAGATTCATTTATGCATTAATGCATTTTCCAGCGTCTTGGCCACTGTAATCCGAAACGCGTCTGGTCGTCAAACCAAGACGGTTCGATTCCTGCAAGTGGCTTTCGACACCACAGGAGAGTCGTTTCTTGCTGGTGATCATCATGGCAATATTTATGTGTTTGACATTAGCAGAAACAGGTATAGAATATATTTTCCCTGTAAGTGTTCTGTTCTGTTTATGTATCATAAGACTTTCCTAAGTCTCTTACGTCATCTTTGGCAGATTCAAGCTGGTCCAGAAAACAGGCCAAGCATGTACTGCTTTAGCTTTCAACTTGAGAAGAACCACAGAGTACCTGGTTGCTCTTGCTGATTACTCCATTAAGTGCTTTGACAAAGGTAAGACATATTATAATTTTGTCACATAGAACTGCAAATGTTGAACCGTTCTTCTAACAAGCATAATCTACTGTTTCCAGACACCAGACAGCTAGTGAGCTGGATGCGGGGTCACGAGGGTGCCGTTTCTTCCTTGTCTATCCACAGTTCAGGCAGCTACGCCATCAGCACTTCTTCTGATACCGCTCAGCTCTGGAACCTTGACACCTTCCAGAGAAAAAGGAAGCTTAATGTTCGTCAGTCAGTTGGCATACAAAAGGTTAGACATCAATTATCTGTACTTGAAGTGTTAGTTCACCCAAAAATTAAAAAGCATGCTTGCTTGATGCGTGAGAACCATTAAGCTTCCATTTACTCTATTTGAATGCTCTATGTATGTTCGCTGATTAATATGTGATATATATATAACGTTCAATTTATATAGATCTTTTACGATCTTTTTATGAAGCATCAGAGTTTTGGGTTGAACAGACTTTCAATGGAGGGACAGAAACCTCTCAGGTTTCATTAAAAATATCTTCATTTGTGTTTTGAAGATAAACGAAAGTCTTATGGACTTGGAATCTGATGATAGTGAGTAATTTGATGACAGAATTTTCATTTTTGGGTGAATTATCCCTTTAAGCATTATTTTATAGTAACAGCTCTGCATCAGTCCCTTATTCCTGTGTGTTTGTTGTAGGTTTTCTTTCTCCCACACAGCAACACCATTCTCAGCTGTTTTAGTGACGACTCCATTTTTGCTTGGGAGAGCGACACTCTTTTTTGCAAGTATCAGTTGCCTGTTCCACAGGATGGTCCCAGAATCCACTACAGGACATATGCTGTTACACAGTAAGGCTGTTACACTTAGACCCTAAAACTAGTGAAGCACAGACTGCCGTGTTGTATGTAATCATTTTGTTTCTTTGTAGAGATGGGAAAACATTTGCTGCTGCTGGACGCTCCAACTTAGTCCACTTGTGGTGTCTGGACAGTCGACAGCTCTTGAGAGTAATTCAGATGCCTCCAAAAGTCAAGACAGTACGATATCTAGATTTCCTGGCGGATAGTTTTGATGGCGGATCCAACCAGGTACTGCTCAGTAGTCTGCAACCTTAAAAGCTTCTACGTCATTCATTATAATTTACTTTATTACTAAACGCAGTGTTTCCCATACATTGATTTATTTGTGGCGGCCCGCCACAATATCAACATTGACCGCCACAAATAGATTTCAGTGCTTCCCATTCATTAATTAAACTGTGGCGGGAGACCGAGGTTCTTATTTTTTTTTCTAACACTTACCCAGCAATGAGAAAAATAATAACTGAACTTAACTTGAAAAGTTCACCTCTATGATCTAGTTTATAAGGTTGTGGAAATAATCATACTGTAATGTTCTGTCCTCAGACTCTGGGCGTTTTGAGCCAAGATGGGGTAATGCGCTTTATCAACATT